>NW_028297116.1:14925933-15208688 GCF_055798465.1 Pogonomyrmex barbatus
TAACTTATAATTCTTTTTGAAGTGTTTTGTATTTTTTATATTTTTTTTATAAAAATATCAACGTTATTTCACATTTATTTTTATTATGCAATATATACACAAATATATTAGCATAATAGCAGATATGACGCGAGTTAGATTTTTGAAAAAAAAAAAAAAAAAAAAAAAATAAAGATATAAAATTATTTAAAAAGTACTATATATACACACCGAGAAAAATGGTTGGATTAATTGGAATTCTGCTTAAAATTTTAGTTGAGATAATCAGAATTCTGATCGATATAATCAGAATCTTCTGATATATCCATTTTCAACCAGACATTTTTCTCGGTGTACGTACGTAATTTTTTATCATTAATCCCGTAATTTTATGCAAAAAAAAAAACTAACAAATTTATCTCATCTGATATTAGAAGATAAATTTTGTAGTTTCATTGAGCAACGATAGCAAGCATTTTATCGAATCTTCCTCTTACGATAGGGGATTAGAGAGAAGAGTCCGTTAAGAACTTCGAATGCTTCCGGTGTAAATCCACTCGCGCACGATCGACCTTGGCGATCGGCCAGAATCCGCGAATGGGCTTGCGATATTCCAAGTAATTCCGCTGTGTGTCGACGACGTACGAACATTTATAAAAGGATGTCGATACCAAGTAGAGTTTGATTTCGCGGAAGAATAACTTTAACGTGGGATAGAATAGAAATTTAATATTTTGTCGAGCGGTTTCAATTCCAGCTCCGCGTTCCCCAGCCTCATCGTTAAATTCGCTTGTCAGTAATTCCTTCGCGAGGAGATTCCCTCCTCTGCAGGAAAATACAATTCGAAAGCCGAATTTATAATTTAAAATAAAGCAGCGAGATTGAAATGTAGAAACCGAACGAGGTCATTCTTATGATTTAATTTCTGTTTCGTAGGTTGACGTAGTTTTGAAATACACTTCATACACTTTTACATGCAAATGCAAAGTTACGTCGTGACTGTAATATTCCATTAGAATAATTCGACGAGAGATATTAGCCCGCAGGTAAAATGGTGCATTGGGATTCTAAAGATCAAGCATAAAGCTCAGCTACACAAAAAGAAACAAAACAAAATGTTCTCTCTTCAAGGCAAAAAAAAAAAAAAGAAAAGATAAAGAAAGAGAGGAAAGGATTTACTTTTGTCTCGTCTCGGTGCAACCTTTTATGCTCTGCGGCTGAAGTAAATAATCCGCGGACTCCATCAAGCGCGAGTCGACATCTTGAAAGAAGAGGGAAACTATTTTATTGCCGACGGGGAAAATCGTTCGCGTCCCTGCTAAAATTCAAATCTACCAAAAGTAGGTAGAGAAAGAGGAGGAAACGAAAGGAGCAGAAGCGGTGAGTGGCATTAGTCATTAGTTAAAAGAAACGTGAAATCGTTTTTATCCATGGTACATATAAGACAATGATGTATATAATTCCGATTGTGACGGCTTGAACCATATCGATAAATTCTCTCGACATATTTACTCAAATCAAATATCAAGTTTCTTACGTGCGTTTTAAATAACGACTCCTTTACGTAATCATCGCGGTTAATTATCGTACTGTAGGTACCGAGGAACGTTACGCGATTTTCTTCACTATGTGTTAATGTAATAATTGCGCTGGACCGACATTGGTCCAGCGGAGAAGAAGCGTAAAGGAAGGAGGAAGCGGCAATAACTCGCGCGTGCCTTCACGGTGAGTTAAACGCTGACCTTTCGACGGCATACTTTCCCAATGGCGACGAAGATCTCTCCCCCTCTCTCTCTCTCTCTCTCTCTCTCTCTCTCTCTCTCTCTCTCTCTCTCTCTCTCTCTCTCTCTTCTCTCACCGTAAGCAACATCCCGCATCCTTTCTCGCGTCGCGCCGCGTCACCATCGCGCGGCACACATAGTTCAGGATCCAAGCCATCACATTCTGCAATAATTCTCACGAACATTCGAGCAACATTCGAGCGAGGTGTCACGTGGAATGTTGTGGGGTTTCGACGACGCGTCAACGCGTCGTGGTTTCTCTTCGGTGGTTACGAAACATCGTTGTGTAATTCGCTCTCAGAGAAGAGATCGCGGTCGAAATAATGTAAATTGTCCCGCGACAACGCAGATAAATTTATCGCACACGTGTACAGATTAAATGGTATAATTATCGAGACGTTAAACTCTATAGTTTCTATACGCGATACATATGTTATTCGTTTGCGCGAAAGAAATTGCGAATAATATAATTTTATGTAATTCATATCGCGTATTGGGACGATAATCTCAACGAAACGATTCAGAACGTGCCGTTTGCGTTTCACGAGAAATTTCATCATTCAGCTTCTAAAGGTTAACGAGTGGCGCGCGAAGTGGTAAAGAGCCGGTGGACGAGAGAGAATAAGGAGGTATCTTAAATTCCGCGATTTCGTTCCATTCCATTACCTCCGCGCCAAACAAAAATGTTCCCCGCCGGAGGATTAACATAAAAACCTAACATCTCCGTCCATTTTCCCCTCCGTCCTCTTATGCAAAAACAACCTTTAAGAAGTCGCTACTCTTAGGGACGCGGCGCGCATTCCCGAAAAGCTACCGCTGCTACCCGCAATCGCCGCATAAAATTTCGCGGTACTTTCGTCGTACTACTGAATTTTTATTAGTTCGCGCATTAGCATATTATGAGGCCGTCGAGTTTTATGAAAACGAGACGCGCGAGTTTTCGCAAATCCGACGATCCGTCGCGCGAGTTCGCACCGAAGCCGGCGAGCCTTTTGTCGCCGTCGTGGAAATTAGGACTTAGGTCCTTTGTCCCTCAAATTCGACAACCGGTTTATATTAGGCGGAAAATTTAATTCGCAAACGAACTGTTACTCGATTATTTACTTTATATGCAACAGTCGTAGGAATTACGTTTTTTAAAAAGGCACGACGCAATCGCGTTATAATAACGTTCGATAACGGCGGCCTCGGACATGAATCAATATTCTTTAACTTTTACGCCAATTGGTAATAATCGATGCGAATGTTCCTTCGTCCTTTTGCGATCCGGTACGGCAGCCGATAGTCACGCGTGACAACGATCGATCCTCGCGAAATTAAGCTGCATCGGTCACGAAGTCACGTACAAGCTTCCGACAGGCATTAACTGCGATCGGGCTCGTTATCTTCGATGTTATCGCGTCGTCAGAGCAAACGTTTGCGTTACTACAAATAGCCGGTACTCCGACGACGACTTCAGCCGGATGTAGTTAATCCATTGATCGGCGAGGCATTACGGACAAGAGACATCGCAATGATCGGTAACGATTTCAACGCTCGTTTAAAGCTAAATGTCATATATGTCGATTATTTCGTTATCATCGAATTGCAATCTGATAATGAAATAACGTATACTTTACGTCTAATTTAACGCCAAAGCAGTAATCACGTAAGCAATTTTCGCATTAATAATAATAATTACCCATTGTGTTGTTCGAATTGATAATTTGATCATCTGTCCATTATGCTACGATTGATCAATCATCGATGAAATTTTATTTTTCAAAAATGAGATAAAATGAAATTAATATTATATAGTTGATAATCTTGTATCGATAACATTCATGTAGAAAAGCAATACATATGTTAATACAAAATGGGTAATTTAATTACGTATGTATAACATTATTGATTTGATAAGGGAATTGCAAATATACGGATCAAATATAGCGTGATAAATTATTAATCCGTAGGAATTGTTGGTGCATATGAGATGTTATAAAATTTATTATATTGATAAATAAATTGTTGAATTGATTTTTTTTCTCTCCAACCTAAAATGTCAATTATAATAAATCTTCCAAATGTCATTATGTGGATTTTCCTTTCATAAATGGAAAACGTTTATTTTCTCATTTAATGAAATTATTTAGCGCGAGCATAAAATACTAAACTTCTTATGTGTATTGTTTAGTAAAAAAAAAAAAAAAAAAAATGATGTATGCGGTAATAAGTATAAATTCAATTGAATAAAGCATTAGACAGTTATCACAAAGCAACATGCACCATCAAGTAATCAAATACTTCACTGTGTACATCATAAAGTAAGAGTCAATGTGAGAAAGACAAATCGGGATATACTATCAGACAATCACGATCGATTGAGCAAGCGAAGGGAAATTATCATGGACACGAGACGTCTGATTATATTTAAATGTCAAGCGACATCACTTCGGATAAGTCTCGTGAGTCTGCGCCATCGCGGCGTCTGATGATGAATGCCATCTAATTATCTTTATTATCCAATGATCACTGGCACCGTGCAAGCACCGCCATCGCGCTTTATTAATGATGACATTTCACGTGGGAATTTCGAGCTTTCCGCAAACTGCAATCGTGCACCTGGGTTTTTTGTTCGACGACGCGACACGTTTCACCATAGTGGTGCAACGGTGCCATGCAATTAGCAAAACCGCAGACGTAATCGTCCCGAGAGATTGCCTAATTTAAATAATGTTTACCCGCCCCGTGCTCTTTCATAAGCACAAATAGCAGAGCGTTCCCCCTCTTTTTTTTTTTTTTTTTTTTTTCGTTCGTCAAAAGATGATTAATGAAGCGCACTTTCGCTTCGTCCAATCAGATCAATCTCTGCGACCACTGCCTTATTAATTGCCTATTAAAGATTAATTTTGTAAATCGAATCTTATACAGGCTTAAAACTCATTGCACATTGCGCGAATCATTCTCGTTCTTCCTCAATTAAATTGTGACAGGAATTCAAATTTTTTTATATAGATAAAATTTACAGAATAAAATCCTCTTGGTTATGAATGAAACTTTTTCTTCTTATGTCATAAAATTTTGTTATAACATTTGGATTAAACATCAATGAAATTGAGTATGTCAATAACCTTTTCATATTTCCATCGCGCAAACAATGCTCGAGACTTGACACGGAAGACTGCAAACAATTTCAACTTTCCCTCATTCTCACTTGTAATATATCAATCGATAAGAGCATTGCGACGAGCGTAACTTTCGAAAGAGTCTCTGGACACTTGTACGTTTAAACGTCACATCTCTTTTGCATCTTTTAAAAGCGGGAAATTGTCTACGTACATCACGACGGGATAATATTGCACGATAAATTATTCAACGTTCCCCCCCTCTCTCCCCCCCCGACACACACACACACACACACACACACATATCAGTCACGGGTATGTCCGTGAGATGCCAATGACGTACCGCTCGTTATATCAAACAATCAGGTTTGTAACATCTTTTTCAGTACCTTCCTGTTTTTTATCCTGTAATTGCAGTTATCTCTTTAAGGACACGCGTATAATACCTGTGAAACTCGCCGTCGGCTTCAAAACGAGCACCTTCCCTAATTATAGGTTTCTGTTCTGGAAAAGCTTCCCCGTCTTATCCCCGATGCGGTTTCCCCAAGTTCGTAATCTAAAGTCGGGCAAACTGGAATTTAGATATACCGAAATAATTTGATCTTCGTTTTCTACGCTGCGCTGCTGGTTGCAATCCCGGCGAAATGGGATGACGATCGCTACGGTGTATTCTTTTGCTATGTGTCTCGCCTAAAGCTCGTTGGCGTGTTGAATTCTACTGCGAACTTCCATTTTCGAGTCCGGAGTTTTTGGCAGGTATCCAAAAAGCCTACCGAGAGCTTTTTTTTTAATCTTTCTTTCTTCCTTCCTTCCTTCGTGAACATTGAATGGGCGGATTTGTATCCATGACGAACGAACGCGTCCCGCTACCGCTGTTTGTTCCGACGTTTTCCTTTCGCTGTATTTTAGACTTTTCCGATGGCTCGGGTCGACCGAGAAAATTTTTTTCTCCCGATAGAAAAATATCGTGAGAAAAATTACTTTTATTGACTAATCGCGAGTCATGTATATCGTACGTCACGTAAAATGCCACGCGGACTTTACATTTCAAAGACTTTTACGAGAAACGAATAGGAAAAGTTTAGATTCGTAAAAACAACATATGTTTTTATTATAAAATATTTTTGGATATAAAATGTTTATGAAATATACATGCACACATACACATACATAAATACTATATAATATATAAATACTCAATCATAAAACGCATCTAAAAAGTGAATTCTTAAATTATCGCAAAATTTGTGTCCAATGTTCAATGTTTTCAATTCAATAAATTATATTACTAGATAAATAAATAGACAAAGAGAAAGAAAGAAAGAAAGTAATAATAACATAAGAAAGCCTATTTGCTTTTGTAACATTTAATTTCTGATACTACCGATCACAACTCTATCTAAGAATCTTAATAAAGATCACAAACAGATTTTTAAACTACGAAAATAATTAATATATTATGATTCGTTAAATCACGGACATAATAAAGAGTATTCTGTAAAAACGAATGGAATAAAAGCATGGAGTCAGTCAGTGCGTACAGAGCTTCCATCTGATTAAGTTATATCGCCTAATTTGAGAAATCTACTTAGGGAATCGAGTAATCTACGTAAAGCACCTCTCGTAATGATCTCGTTTGCCAGTACGAAGAAGCGGAACTTCCTCGTTCCGAATCGATCGGCGCAGTTGGAAATGCGATAAAAGTCTGCTATCTAACAACGGCGAGATGGGTTATTTCATAGTTCGATCGCTCGAATAGACATGTAATAATAATGTGATAATAATGTGAGTTCCGCGAGGCAGTTCAACCAATGATATAAATGAAATGAGAAATAAATACAGCTGAGAAATAAATTTACAGCTTAATTGAAACGATTCCCAATAATCTTGCGTATAACATCGATGTGTTTTTTTTTTTTTTTGAGATATTCATAAGCTCTCTCTCTTTGTTCTTTTCGATTTTGATGAAAACTTTGATAAACTTTCTTCGATTTTACTAATATCTAAATTTCGAAGTCTTCAGTTTTTGAAAGTCGAGTTTATTCGATTAACTGTTATAATTATATCTTCCTTTTGCCAATTACAGCTTTAATTTATTAAAAATTTATAAAAAATAATGGATAATAATAAGACTAGTGAGAATCCTTTTCTGTTAATATTTATAAAAACAGCATTTACATTTATAATCATATATAAATAATAATTTTTATCAAAAAATAATAAAAATATTTCTTGTAAATATAACTTGTAAATTAATGATAACTGGATAATAGCAAACATTATATATTTTTTGTGTATTTTATATTATCTCTATTCCAAAGAAAAAATTATTATAATTTTTTACCTGAGCTATGTATTACGTTTATAAATTGTTATTTAAATCTATTATTCAATTTGCATAACGGCTTATTAAAGGATAATAATTAATAACAAATATAACCGTTTTCCGTTATGTAACAGTTGCATTGTAGAACGTAATAATAATACGATAGTGATATGAGAATTTAATATTTTGACGTGTACCAAATTTCTAATAATATACATTGATAAATTTTAGATGTTAATAAATCTAAAGTACCATTTCGTACATTTGTGGCTGACCAAATTTTCATTGAAAAATGTAATTAAAACTGTCAAATAAAATCCTCATGAATTACAATAATCTTGACATAGTAATAGAATGCGACAAAACAAGAAATGATAAGAGATAAAAATAAATATTACAATTGAATATCGGAAGCCACAAATCAAATTTCTAATAGATTAAATCGATAAAACGAGAAGAAATGTTAATTCTTTTTGCTTATAAATAGAAAAGAATAGAGAATATATAGGATAAGTAATTATAAAGCAAAAAGTTGTCGATATAAACAAGCGTGCTAATTTATTTTCGAAAATATAATATAATTAATAAAGTTTAAGGCTAAGATACCAGTATAGGCCGAAAAGTGCAATTTGCAGCGAGCATGCCTGCTATTCAAGTTACTTTAATTAAAGATAAGCGTACTTCGAATTTGTATCTCGGAGCACGGATCAAATCACGTGTAAAAAATAATGAAAATATAATCTTTGTTATTAAAGCTTACATGTGCATGAATTTATTAATTGACTGAAGTAAAAGAGAGAAGGACACAAGTCCTTTTATTTCCTACAAAAGTAAATAAATTAACAAGATAAATATAATTATAAAATTATTAAGTTTGAGATAATAAATAAATTAATGTTAATTAGTTTCCTGGAAATATGATGAACATGCTGAAATTCCAATTAATTAGTTTAGTTTTGTTAGTATTATAATCTTATATAATCGAGTTTTTTTAACACTACTCTAATTTATTCACGTTAATCAACGTTTATTCATAATATAACCAATGCTTACGATATAAAAAGAGAAAGAAATCAAAAATTTTTCTCTTTCTCCTTTGCATACGTAATAAACAAGAAAATGAAGATATTGTTAGCTTCTTCCAAGATTATGAGAATAATAAATAATAAAAGGTTGCGCACAGGAATGCACATTTTCTCGGCGGCAGAAGCGGATGTCGCCAACGGGACGATGTCCTTTCCGATGAACGATGCTCGTAAAGTCGCCGCAGCTTCATCGGCACAGTCGTGCAATGTAAAGTTCACCTCGTAAAACCTCGACCTAATTCGGTAACGTAATAAACCGGTAATGAAATGGCGGCCTCGCACTGTATCCCTGCACACACGGTACGGATTAAATTCTTGGACTCTGTGTCGCTTGCACATATCGAGCATATCGTACATAACTAGGAAGTCGACAGCTGAAGTGCAAGGTTAAGAGATTACATCCGGCAACGGGATGCGGTCAGATTACAACGATATGATTAGCGGGGGAACCACAACTTTACGATAGACGCGCGATAATCGGAACACTAACTTGAATGAATGCAATTTACGTTCTGCACTGGCACGTAACAATGTAGATAAAAGCAAAACTAAGAAGACAACTAATTTCTTTGCGAATATTACTGATTATTGAGAAACACGGTTTTCGAAACGACGAGAGAAAGAGAGAGAGAGAGAGAGAGAGAGAGGGAGGGAGGGAGGGAGGGAGAGCATTGATTTGCTCTTCCAGTCCCAAAGAGCGACATAGCGGTTTGAATTATGAATGTCTTAAATGTCTACCGTAGATTCCTACCGACTAACTCCTGCATTAATATCACGGGCTTTACGAAGTTACGCTTTAGAACCGCATAGCTTAGAGCTATTCGGCACGGCGGAAGCGTCAAATGAGATTTAACACGAGTCCCGTGGGATTCGCAAATAAGACGCAGCGCGAAATCAAAACGCAACGTCGTCCTCGATCCACGATCAGTCAAAGTCCGCCGTAGTCAGAAGACAAGATGTATATCCTATACTGCATACATTGATGTCTGTCCTCTTTCACCGAGGCTTGTTTTCTCGCTGGCATCATCATCGTCATTTCAGCGACATGCTTATCCAAGAGAATCTCCCCACGTCTCCCGCCTCGTCCTTTCTCTTTCTTGGCTTTGGTTAATACATGCATTCCACACCACTGTACACATCTCTCTGAGAGAAGAGAGAGAGAGAGAGACAGAGAGAGGGAGGAAGGGGGGAGGGGGGAGGGGGGGGAGATTACGGGATTAGATTACCGCATAAGCGGCTTATTTATCGCTGCGTCGGTACGTGGATTCGCGACAGGCGCGCAATCAGAAATACAGTCGTTGAAACGGATATCTGGCAAATCCGCGTGTCCACGAAGGAAACAATACTTCACGAGAAGGTGGGAACGCGAAAGCGTATATGCATATATATATATATATATATATATATATATATATATCGGTCGGTTTCGCGCGTATCGTCGACAGATTCTGATTGATTTTAGTCGATGCACGTTGCACATAGCTCGCTGCATACTTTGACGCTGGTGCGAATAAAGGTGCGCAGAAGAATCTCTCTACGTGTGCATAGTTCGCTTCTCGAGTTTATCGCGATACCAATGGCGGCGTTTCAATTTAAATTCCATCCGAGTGGATTCGTTACAGATCGTCACAGATTGCCGAACAACGACGAGCGGAATTTGACGAACGGGATAAGGTATGTGAATGACCGCTCGCGAATTGAGTGAATGACCACCATTGCGCGTGCGAATATATTTTAATTCTACAGCACAGTCATATTTTTCGAAAAAAAAAAAAAAAAAAAAAAAAATAATAATATACCGTTGGAAAAAGATATAAACATTCGTTGCAGCCAATGGTTTTATTCATCATTGACTTCATCAGTGTCTCACCAGCATACGTACATACATCACTCCTCTTTCAAAATTTTCTATAATATATTCTTACATTTAGAAGTTGAGTTGCACACATAACAGAAATAATAATGTTTTCTTATATAACAAGATGGGCTCTGTGGCAATATCCTTTGCATATTTCTAACAACTTTGATATGTCTGATTTATTAGCTGTTAAACTTGATATATCGATGCTCAAACAAACAACAATAGTTTTCTCTCCTATTAAATAGGAAATTTGTGGGGAAAATGAGGGGGGGGGGGGGAAAAAACGTCGCAGCAAATAAGCGGAAAAGATAAAAGCGTATCAAGCTTCTTCAAAACTTCAAAACGCGCTCGTTGTTAATAGCGCAGCTTAAAAGGCGTAACGTAGTTTAACGTAGCGATCGACATTGCGAGCATTGCGACTGACTGCTAGTCCTTGGCTAGTGAGATATTCTTCCGCCTTCTCTTCCTTCCTTCGAACGTTTCGCATCGCGCAATTTCTTCGTGGTCTGTTGCGCCGTTACCGGAAGCAACCACGTAGCGATAGAAAGGGCAAGACGTAAAAGACCGTTTGGATTCCTCGGCTTTGCTGGAGCTGATTCTCCGCTCGCCAACTTCTTTATGAAATGTTGAAGCGTGATAAAGAGAAAGAAGCCGCCGAGAAATCTATCGGCGATTATTTCGATATTGGAATTTAATTAACACGCACGTTTAACTTGCACGTTAGTTATTATCTCACTTGTAATAAATTCATTGTTTCGTTTCGAGAATTTAAGATTGTGAAGCAAAAAAATTTTATTCTTAGAAAGTAATTAATGCAATCAAATATTTTCAAAAAATTGAAATTAATTACTGATATTAATTTAAGAGATTGCCAAATTAAGATGTAACTTCGTAATGTATTTCATTAGATTTCTGTAAATAGAATTATAATTATGAATTATAACTGTCGATCGTACATACAGCTTGAATAGATATTCAACAATAATGGCGCATTAGTTATTTTTGCGATATGTTATATAATATAATTTGTGTTTCGAATTGTTCCCCATAATGAGTTTAATCACTCATTGTCATGCTTGTTATTGGAGATATGTTCTACTGTAATTTACATTCTACTGAAATTTGAAGTCAGCTCAACTTTCCGCATCCATTATCAATATTGCTGAAGCGACGAGTTTACAAAATGTTTTGATAATTCGGTTATGTTGAATTTTAAATAAATTACAGACCGTTATTAAACCGATAAAATTAAGATTCGTTGCATGCGTGCCGAATGCATTCGTGATGAATCACAAGAGTACTCTTTTCATCTGCTTTCTGATTGAAAGTGTGAACCGAGATTTACTCAAGGTAATAAAAATTGATTCAAAGCGTGTTTCTTTGTCGCGTGATTCGCCCAACACGCTTCGAGTTTCGTGTACTTGGCCAATATAACGATAATTTGCAAGTACATTTAAGGTGGTTGACCGAGCCAAAGGCAAGTTGTCACGATAAAATTAAATTATACAAGTTATACAACAATAAAATTACAACAATAATAATAAAGAAATAGTCATCATTAGTCGCGCAATAACATGATACATACCGGTGAAAGTAGCTTCACATGGATAAGGCTACATATTACACATTCTAATAGCGGTAAAGATAACGGCAATTTTACTTGTTAAATAGCTGCGTGATTATATCCATTATTTCCTTGCGTTACGTGTTTGATTGAGACTTTATTATAAATTTGATAAAATAATTAATTTTTATTAGTTAATTATTCTTACTATACATTTTAACTTTTTTTAACTATATAGGAAATTTTTATAATAAATAGTATAGGATAATATAAAAATTTGTAAATCTTACGATATAAAAATGTTTGTCTTTTTGATGAATATTTGAGAGCGAAAGATTTGAGTTGAGATTATAACGTGAGTTACGCATGGTGTAAAACTTACCGCTTTTAGCTGAACTGCTGCACTTAAGAAATAAACACAAAGATGCACAAATTATTGAATTACAAAGTTATTGAGTTAAACTACTAAGTGTGCCATCTGCATCACCTCACCAATAAGAGATATCACGTTGACGCTTTTTTTATCTCTCTTAGAATATTCTTGAAGTCAAACGCATACTGTAGTACTACTACAAAATCGGATTATATCAGTGCGATACTATCATAATCTTATCAAAGACGTATAATCGAGGAATTATTGACCGTCGCTAACCGCCGATAAGAATCGATAAATCTGAGGCCAGGCGGAGATTTCTCACGCGTAGACACGCCACGATAATAATAAAAAAAAAAAAAAAAATCAGTACAGAGAAAGCCGCTGAACCTGGCAACGACCAGGCGGTGACTGAAACCGGCACGGCGGCCAAGCGATGCCGATAGCCGGCTCGAACACCTGCGACCTGCAGATTCCGTGGAGTAGGAGAAGGTGAACCAGGGAGGAGAAGGTGAACCGCGAAGAAGGAGCGGAGGCATACTCTCGATGGCCTTTGCGCGAAGGTAGAAACCTTCGGCACGTCCACCGGGCGATTGCTCAACGCTCCGATCTTTTCGATCGCTGTAAGAAGCTCTCTCTCTCTCGGATTCTACACCGTCGACATTCTCTACGCTCTCTGGAATTAAGCCGCTAGTAGCGGCATGCATATATCGGGAAGGAGCCGCTCGGGCCGCTGAATTATTCCGCGGGAACGCAGTTTGCGTCGCGAGGAACACATCCACGCGGGACATCTCTCTCGGGGCTTCCGCGACTCCCGATCTCTCGGGGAAACCGCGGAAACCAATCTCTTAGAATACACGTATTGTAAAATGTAATATTTCGCGTCTAGTCTTGCCATATAAAGTAAAATCGCCATCTGAGACCCCCCCCCGCACCCCCCTCCCCCTCGCGTTCCACCTTCGTTCCGCTGGCAGTAACGATTTATCGATGACCGCGTGCTATTTGTCGATAAATCAAAACGAGGAACTAAACGACAGGATGACATATATCCATTTCATTTAATAGCCACGATTAAATTGTCTTCGAGAAAATAGTTAAAAAGTGGATAACCACTTAGCTAGTTTCCACGAATGCCGATTCTTGTTAATCCGCGATGCACGGATTTAATCTGTAATTGAATAGGAAAATGACATACATAAATTTTGCATATTCAAGCTTATAATATACTGAATATTATACTGAAAACCGTAATATCACTCAAGTAGAATGATATTTCAAAATAAATCAATGAATCAATAATCAAAATTAAATTAAAATGTCAAATTTTAGTATCTTTTTAAATCGTTAATATCGACATTATTAAAAGTTAATCATTAATTTTTAAATCTAATAAAAATCTGCTTCCAAAAGAGTCAAACTTCCATTAAATTCTTCGTATCAAAATAAGAATCACCTCGATTTAACGTCTATCTAATCTTAATTACTTAAGAGTAATTTGCTTTTATAAGCCAGGACTTATATAGTTGTATATAAGTCAAGTTTCTTATTACACACACACACACACACACACACACACACACACACACACACACACACACAGACACACACACACACACACACACACAACACACACACACTACACACACACAACACACACACACACACACACAACACACACACACACACACACACACACACACACGTATGATCTATAAATAAATATAAACTTTTCAAATTGAATAGATATCTCACCAAAAGTACGTGGAAATGTATACGCAACTTTACAAGGCAATAGCAAGCAGCGCACATTCAGAATAGACAATCGTTAGCGGTTAACGTTTGTGAATCAAAAGCCTCGCGAGATTAAACGATACGTGCCATAAAGCGACTGCTTTCCTCTATAAATTACAGACCTTCGAAGTACGTAATTAACGTGTAATGATCTAAGACCGTTGTATCACTTCAAAACGCACGACTTTAAGTGTTGGATACCAACGATGTGGCTCACGCAGAAAATTATACTATTTTTTATATACTACTATCAAAATGTATCCGTTTAGAAATTGATTACTTAGCAATTCAACTTTTTTACATGTAAATGTAAAGTTTATTTGATTTATCTATTAAATTTTTTAATTATATATACAAATTATCCCACAATTCACGATTTAATGATATATTTCCTGACATACCTGATAATGCATTTTTCTGATGAATTTTCTGAGAAATTCAACTCCTTTTTTAATTGTTTATAATTAAAAACTATTGATATTTCAATATTTCTACTCAGGAAAAATAAATTCCATGTTTATCAACAAATTTATTATTGAAAGTAAAATTAAAATTATAAATTATAAAATATTTGTACATAGAATTTTTATTAAAATCTGTATGTAGGAGGGTGAGTTAAAAACTTCAATATTTTGTGTATGCAAAACAACAATTGTGTATGCAAAGCAACAAAATTAAAAAACAAAATTAAAAGTATTTAACATTAATATATTACATATGATTACATAAAATAGCAAAGGTACAATTTTAACTCTTTGATAATTTATAATATTTTAATAAATAAAATGATACTGACAAGAAATTATATCAAAAATCAGAAATGTAATGACAATTGAATATCAGAGCTAAATATCGGGAGATGAAGAGAAAGAGAAAGAAAGGGAAAGAATAAGGAATATGAAGGTAAGGATAAGTAAATCATTAGGCAAGACAAGATTCAAAAACATAAGGCTCAAACATAAAGGGAAAACATCTTCCTACATAGTGGCTACATAACGGAAACTGACAAATAAAACTATTGAGAGAAATCCTTAAGAGAACGTCAAATAGAGTCGAGTCAAGGAAATCCCGTGCATATTGGTTGTTCTAAGCTAGGGAAAGTGCATCAAGGTCCGCAGCGCATTAAACTATCTTCCAAGCTAAGAAATATTCACTGTACTGCTACTATTCGAAGAGATAAATCCAGATTAATGAAAGCGGATTAATGACGAAACCTGAATTGGATGATCTCTCTCCTCCCTCCCCCCCCCCTCCCACCTTCCTTTCGATCACATAATTATAACTGACAAATTTTTTATTCCGCTCTTTATTTAATTGTGTCTATAATTTTATATTTTACTTTATATGTATCGGGAGTAAATTGTCCTATTATCCTTATCATCTTTATCATTATTGTGATATTTTACGTATTATTATATAACTTTCATAGTTTTCTTCGATTAACCACTCAAAATCCTTTATTGTATTATTTACATTTTATATGTTATATTATTGTTAAAAATAAGATCTTTATTCATTTCTTTATTTTTTTTTGTCCTTCTATATTTTGACAAATTTATTAACGAATATTTTTTTTTTATTAAATATAGTTATTATTTCCTTATAATTAGCCATTCTTTCGCCATAATTAAGATTTAGTTTGTTATGAAATTGTTGTTTTAATTTGAAATTAATTTTTTATATATTAATTTTGAAGTCTATATAGCTTTCTAGTAAATTCTATTATAATATCCAAAATTTTTTAATAAAATTTTGTGTAGAACAGTAGAATTACTCTATTAATTAAACTAAAAATTGTTTTGTGATATATAATGGATAACTCAAACAATACAGTAGATTTCTATCAATATTTTTTGTAAAAGCAATTTAAATTTTTATATTATTTATTATTTGTAAAAAAAGATTTCAGATATTAGTTGCTCTCATATTTGGTTGAAAATTGCAGGCGATTATTGTAACTGTCAAAATATGAACGCGCGCGCGCGCGCGCGCGCGCGTGTGTGTGTGTGTGTGTGTGTGTGTGTGTGTGTGATCTATTGGCAAGAGTTGCTAAGATTATATCGTCGACATTTATTGTTGTACATGTTTTAAAAGATCGATAGTTTTGTGAACAAAGCTCATGGGATCAATATCAATATTTAGAAGTATTTCATTACATTGAATTTATTATTGGTTCATTATGAACAATGATAAATCTATGAGTGTATCAACGGTTTTTTGTGTATTACATTGTTAAAATTAAAAAGTTGTAAGGAAGTACTTTATTTTTTCCATTTTGAAATATTAACTTGTGTAAACTAATATGATTTTCATACACAGTAATAATTTTACAGCAGTAAATAATTGATTGAGAATTTATAGTTGTTTTATTATACTTATAAAAATAAATACATTTATATAAATTTATAACCTGCAGTAATTCAAATTTTTATTATGTTATTGTAACATATGCATCAAAAACTGTTTTGTAATATTGTTTTATGATTGTAATATTGTAATATTTTATGATACTACATAAAGCATTTTTATGAATAAATGTTGCTAAATGTTCTATGTATATATTTATTTCATTTTTTTATTTTGTAAATATAACCATCTGAGCACTCATAAGAAACACAACTCTTTTGCAGTATGATTAAATTTAAGGCACGTACTCCCACATATTTTTGTTCCTTTTCAAATTCCCACCTTGTTTTGTCACGTTAATTAATAATTTAGAATGCAATATATAATAATACACGAGAAATATTTATAGCCAAAAAATCAAGAATCTGAAAACGTTTAGAAATCCGAATTGATTCCGACATTGCCTCAAAATGTTTTTCAATATCAGTCCGGATCACGTACGCTCGTTACTGGAAAACAATATAAGTCACTCGCTTTTATAGAGACGACTTCATTTCCGAGATGAATACCTAGGCGAAGCTAGACAGAATGTCAACCGGCAGTCGTCTCACGTGGCATTTTATTTCGCGATTGAATTCTGCTCGCGCGATACTGATAAGTTATGGTCGCGGTCGCAGCTAGCCGATATTCCTGGCAACAAATTCCCCGTAGGTACGGCCATATTTATGGGCTTCGTAATTCGAAAACCAGCTGTATGGAAGGAAGCAATTTGTTCGATTGCCGATACAATATTGCGACGCGGCGACGAAATAGGATCGTTCGGCGCGCGAAAAAGCCGGTGACGTATTAAATGCATCTTTTAAATGTACTCGGGACAAGGCTAGTTCGTGAGTGTGTACGTTTCATGAAAATGTAATCTACCATTTTTGCATTTAAATGTAAAAATTTAAATGCACACACAAGTAAACGCACGACACAAGTTAAAAATGAATCCACTTTAAATAACTATATAAAATCAGATTCTAACCACACACACGCACACACACACACACACACACACACACACACACACAAATAAAATACAATGATGTAACTATATGGTTATATTTATTATATGTGTGTGTGTGTGTGTGTGTGTGTGTGTGTGTGTGTATATTTTATATATATAATCATGAGAAAATTATAATAAATACGAGAATCTTACATATTGTTGTACAAACGTTTAAAATAATTTTAATCAAGATCGCAGTAGTTGCATGTTTCATGCGGAGTAGCGTGAGTAGAGTGAAGAATTGGAAATTTTTGCAATAAAAGCAATAGGAGGAACAAGATTTTATTCGTGATATTCAATCAATACTGCCCCAAATTGTCTCGTGCAGTTCGATTTCGCGAACGTCCATCCTCTGCGTCATCCTACAAGTTTTCGTCGTTTCCACTCCGACTGCGGGAATGAGAAAAACGCGGGCCAAAACTCTGACTTCTGGCAAAGATTACGTTTAATCAGAATTAAAGATGCGCTTGCCGATTATCGATAGTCCAGACGGGACTACCGGCCGATATCCGTTTTATTTAGACTAGAATAGAGTCTAATCAGGGGTGGGATTCCCCGAGCGGGATTGCCGCTCGAAAGTTTGTATCACGTTAGACAGGTATATCGCTTATCCGTCGAATATCCGCAGCGGAATTATACATGTTCGCTATCCGGTATCGATTTTGATCTATGGCTCGCGTACCCCGCATTTATATCCGGCATGACAGCAACTACCATTGCAAATTCCTTTCTGAGATTTTCCATCACGAATACCTCGCGCGTTTTCTGCATGACTACTTATATGGGGAATATCACACATGATATTATGAGATATTATCGCGATGGAGGAACACAAAAGTGAAAAGATATGGAGGTATCAAAGACGCATACGATTCATTCATTAATTGCCACATTAGCCACTATTTTTTCTTTCCGTTAACACTACCATCACGTCACGATATGAATAATTGAACACGCGCGGATCTCTGAATATGCATCTCTCGACTTGGTCGCATAAGCGTATGTATGCTCCAAGGAATCGTTGTCATCGTTGTTCCTTAACGTTAGTGTCAAAACTTCATTAAAATGGGAGGCACATCTTCGCATCACAGAACATCATTCACAAGCAAACTAAAATTGCAAATTCATTAAAAATAACGTAATTCGCGATTAGATAAGCAATTGTCCTGAATTCATAGATATAAATTCAAAAAGAAAGGAAAAATTATCAGTTTCCTAAGTTATCCTGTTTGTCGAGGTAATGCCATTTATTATTCTGTTCTTTCAAACTAAAATTGTTTTCAAGTCTCAGACATATCAAAACAAATATTAGATGCATTAGCATGCATCTCATCAAAATGCGGATGTATCTTTTCAGATTCGATAGAGGTAATACCATTTTCAATGTTTGTGATGCTCGCAAAGGCATGATCGAGATATTTCGTTGCAGCGGCGAAAAGGAAGCGAGGAGTTGTTCGGGCTTCTTCCCTGTGAGACTTTCTTCCGGCGGAGCGCAAAGGAAGTCCGACGTCACGTTTCCCAGCTGTACACTTGGCGAATTCGTAATTATTCTTGCGACGCGTACAGACTTTAAATTCTCGATTTACGCCGGAGTAATTAATAAATCATTTAAAAAAAAAAAAAAAGCATACAGAAGTTTCTAAGACATCGCCGTTCTATGTAGGCCGCTTAAGATTAAGTGCAAGTCGATTTTTTAAACAGATCCGGCTTTATTTTTTGAGACATTTATTTAATCACACTTGAAGATTGTTACCTCTTACTCCACTTTTCATCTTATTTTTTTTCCTTTCATCTTATGTTACGTTTGATATAGCTACAACACATTTTATAATTTGTTCTAGAACAACTTTAACTGCAGCGCTAATCATTTTTATTTATGCAAACAATATTTTAATGAATATCCTGAATATAATAAATCTCTTTCTTTATCACACTAAAGAGTAAAATGTATTTGTATCTTCCATATTTCCTATCATGTTAGAAAATTCTATTACATTAAAAAAAAATTATGATACGATATTGAACTTTGAATATATACAGTAAAAACATTTTTTGTTTATGCTAAAATTAATCCTTGTTAAAATATTTCTGTTAAATATATCCAAGTGTTAATTTAATATGATGTATTACTTGAATATTTTATATTGAATATTCAACATTTTTCGATATTAAAATAATACATTTCATAATACATTTCAATAATACATTAAAAATATAGAAAGAAACAAAAATAATGTAGTTTTAAAATGTAAATTCAAAAAGAATAAACAAAATATACGTATTAATTTTACATATTATATTATAGATCATCAATTTTATCGAAAAAATATGTGATAATCTTAATTATATATTTTATAATATATGCACAAACGTAATAAAAATGTTTATAAAAAGGTATATATATATATATATATAAAAATGTATAGATAATTTAAGACATTTTTTCTTTGTTATAGCTATTATCTGTTAAATTAACATGTTTTACATGTTAAATATCATTTATCGTCATATAGGAAAACGTTCTCTTCTATTCTCTGTCTAAAAATGACAAATGACTATTGCGTCATATTATACATAATTTTTTCTATGATATATGTTTATTTAATATAATATTACATTTAATATTATATTAATGTTATATTTAAAAATAAGCTTAATATATCATTTAAAATCATAAATAAGAAAGTTAGCGTAGAGTGTAAAACTAACTTACAAATTTAAAAATAAGGATATGATAAGTATGTGTAAGTGTGTAAATGTGTAAAAGTGTGAAACAGCGAATATGATATGTTAAGATATGTGACTGTGTAAAAAAACCGTGACTGTGAATGTGTAAAATAATAATGTATAGATAGGAGATGTGACAGTAGGTGTGCAATTGTGTAAAACTGTAAGACTTCGGTATAAGTATGTAAAAGTATATGCGTAAATACATAGTCAATCAGAGAATCAGGGATTGCTCATCATCATTAAAACCGTCTAGTGATGCAAAAGCAACCATCCAGAGATGACGATGACGACATTCAAAATGTTTCTTAATAAGAAATTTATACATTTCCACGTACAGTCTTTACATCATATCTCTGCCTACAAAGCATGGAAGAAAAAAATAAAAAAATTTTTTTATTTAACTCGAACTCAAACTATCAAAATATTCCAAGTATTTCATCAGTCCAGCTCTTTTCGAGATGCTCGCAACTGATTGTTTCGTGTAAATAAAGATACACTGGTCTCTCGTAAAATGCTGGCACGTGAATTATCAGTTTCTTAATATATCAATTTAGTATAAAATGTGCTTCTTGCAAAGTATTATTATTTTTTAGTGTTAATTTTTAACATCGTTTGTATTAGTTTGTAACATATCTATCTTTTATGTTTCAAATTTAATACACTTTATTAATACATTTAACATATACATACAAGTACTTTACATATTCTAAACGGATATCCATACAAATTTTTGTGTAAATTTTTTTTTACCACGTACATTTTTCGACATTTTCATATTACGTCAAATGGCCGACGTCAATTGGCTTCCTGTATCATCGAGGCAGTAGCAACAATTTAATCCGTTAAACCGCAGATTACATTGACGATGATGCGATAATTGAGTTTCAGAATTTACGCGGCAAGTTCGTTAAAATGCATCTGTGCACCTCGTTCGTTCTGCGATTAATAACGATTCAACAATGACGTAATCAATCATGCGGAAAAAAATCTCCGTTCCGGATTTTGTCCAGATATACTTTCCGATCAATATCATATACTGTTTATATACCGTACCTATAATTGTCGATTACCAGACAACAAAACATTACTGTCGCAACGAGTGATACATTTTTCATCGCCACCATATAATACTGTAAATAATTAAAGGTTCGGAATAACCATTGGATTAGCACGCGTAATCGATAGACAAACAGCAGTTTAATACGTAATATCTTGTTGGTACGGACTATTGTTCGCAGGTACTCTACCATGAATATCACACGTCGGCGACACGAGAATATCGGAATATCGAGGGCAATGTAGTAGATGTCAACGTGTCAGACGGAGCGTGAAGTAATGGATTGTGACATTTAACAAGATTCATCGATAGATATTGCAATGTTATTTTTTGCGCGCACTTACCCCAAGTGATTTCCTAATCTTAAATCAATGCAGCGCGGAAGTGCGGCGCGAGACTGCAGGGGATGGTTCTTAAAAATAATGCCGACACTCTCCGTATATATACCACGATATAACTTATTATTATTATTTCGCAAGATGGAAAACAAACTGAGTTAAGAAAGCGGTTATTTTTAAAGAACACATATTTTCAGGCTCTCCATTCAGGCTCGTTCAACACGGAATGTAAAAAATGACCTCGGAAGGCTTACCCGATACCCCTGGCTGCAGCTTTCTCCCCCTTCGCGAAAAATTACTACATTTCCGAACGGGTCCCGACAAGTGCAACGATCATGGGCATCGATCCGCATCGGTCGCCATCGTGGGAACTAAATTTGCCGACGGTAAAAGCAATTTATTTTCAACTCCATCGTGACTACGAGGGCAACAAAAATTATGTAGTACGCCTGTAGATGCTGTCTCGGCAAGGAGCAAAGTAATTTCTCCGCGCGATTCGCCAATAACAAGTATTTGCACTAGTTAAACACCTTTTTGGTGGCATAATGCAACATAGTTAAGCGTATTTTCAGTCTCACTCGAAAGAAAAGAAAATATATATCAAAAAATTGTTGTTTACTACAAATTATTATTCCAATTTAATTAACATTCAATTTTTATGAAAATTATGTTATTCACATTATGTTATACACGTTCTTAGAAGATCATTTTTCCCGATGGGTTACATTTCTTATATACACGACAGAAATTTCATTAATGTCAAATCACGCAATCAATTAATTATTTAAACTTCATAAAGATGCGTCTATTTTTAATCAAGATTCTTTTCGCCTACCTGTCCCTGTGAAAAAAAATAACCCATTTAAAGATTTCATCCATTTAAAGATTTCATTCATGGCGTTTTTGAAAAATTACCATGCTTCTTCAAATTCTTTCTCCCGCCTAGTATAACGATCCTAGCCATCGATCCGTATCGATTATCGCCTGCGAGTTAAATTCTCCAGTGAAGAAGAAACCCTTCTAGGGAAGGAAGGAAAAGCCTCCCATCCCAGAAATTCCAACCTAGAAAGCGCCGAACTACCATCCGCCGATCGAACGAACCGTTTCTCCTTGGCCTTACATCACTTTTATGCCCACCATATTTCTGACCGGTCCGACGAATGATGCATTATTTACGATGAAATTCGAGACGAGAATCGACTGGAAGGATCATCGTTGTTCGTTACGAAGACTCACGCGATTTTCTCAAATCATATTCTTTACTATATTATTACGATTCTATAATTTTCTCTGACGAAATGCTAATTCATCGAAATCTTTAATTAAATTTTTATACAACATAGTATAACAATTATTCAACCGATGATTTAAAATTATCAATATTTAAACAGCATTGAAATTGAAATATCTTCAAGAGATGTCAATATTAGAACATGACTGCAAATTTTCACTATTAATTTATTCATACTTTTTGCATATATATGCAGTGTTAATTATTTTAAAAATTTCATTTCGTCGAGTCTTTTCTCTTTATATCAAAATGGAAGACATCCTTTTATCTATGCGACAATTCTTTAGCATCCCATTACATTAATTAAAATCTATCTCGTCGGATCGCTGCGGTTTTATACTTCGAATAATAGTTGATGTATATATATATATATATATATATATATATATTTTATTTCCAAAAAAACGAGACAACGCACGACTATTCAAATGAAGTGAACTAAAAATCTCTATGCTATATAGAAATTAACCTTTTCAATCTCGACGCTACATAAAAATTAATCTTTTCTGTTATCTTCTCTCTCTTTCTTTCTCTTTTAGTATATAAATATAAAAAGTAAATGTATATGTGTCAAATATAAGTAATTTTATGAGACAAGGAAAGCTCATTTCGTTGCCTCTGAAAAGTTTAAATAAATAAATTTCCTAAAAAAGCGTAAAAGCATATTCCAGCTTCTATAATGAGCGAAAAATATCATCATACTATCTATCTTACATCCTATAAATATGTTTTATACTCGCTTATGTAACTGCAGTGAAATTTTGCTTCACGTCGCTCGACGATTAATCTCGGTCGATTCGTTGGCAGCTTTCCGGGCAATGACTATCGACAGTTCCCATAATTTCTTCTAACCTTCATCCTCCTCGGCACCGTCATATTCACCACCTGACCCAGCACTGAAATATTATCGGCGTTAAGGAAGGTGCTGGAAGCAGGGATATCCTCGATCATCATAACCAGAATACGACATGACAGACGAGTCCGTAGATTTTATCAACTTTTCGCATTGCCGCTTCACAGAAGATGAAAGTCGTTAGAATTGTGACGCTTAGAATTTCATTTAAATATCAAAAAACTTTTTGCAAATTTCAGATATTAAATTTGTAAATTAAATTTATAAATTAAATTTGTTGCTCATGTGTTATAATTTATCCAAAAACTTTGCCATTATCAAAATTAAAAGAACCTTTTTTTAAGTAGCATACTGTCAAATAATTCAACATTTAACAAAATTTAACTGTTTTCCCTCCATTTAATTTTTTACAGTACAGTCCGTTAGAGCAAATGTTTATATAAATTTGCGAAAATGTTTGCGAAATTGTGTTTTTAAATTACTAAAAAAAGGTAGGTTTTGAGCGATGTACGTAACGATGCATTTAATCAATTGTGCCGAATCAAGGCAACTCAGCGTACAGATTACCGATATTGTACATCCACGGTAATGATAAATAATGTTCCGCGATCGATCAAATAACGTCCTTTTTATAACACTTTTAAGCTCCCACGTGCGACGCTGGAAAGCTTAACGACCCCGACGATTCAGGTTCCGCCATTTCCCACTACACCACCAAGATCGGGAGGGATATAATGCAGATTTATCGGTACAAAACGATATTCCTGCAAAAAGCCGTGCACGAAGATTCGTCGTTATGGAACGACGAAGATATCGGGCTGAAACGAGCAATCAGTTTTTCCGTCGGCCTTTAACTCAGAATAATGTCCAGTTTTTTGCTGTCATAAGTCCTCTCAACAGCGCAAAATGTTCATTGAAGGTATTATCCCGCTTACGCACTACACTAATTCTGGTTAATTTCCTTGCCATTGTAATTGTAATTGTGGATGTAGATTGTCATTGCGTTAATTAATAAATATATAACTAATAAAGCAAGTACTTTACTTTATTTTGCGATAAATATACACTACTAATACAAATTGACAACCAACTAATTCATCAATTTATTAATCAACTTCTGTTATTAATTAATCTTCTTCAAATTACCGCACGCTGTAAGCGTTCACGATTCACGATATCGCTTGAAACGTACGTAATTTGTTAGAAAAATATTTATCTTTATGACAATTTTAAGAATTAAATTAATCGATAAAAAATATTTTTATCAATTTTATGAATCAACGAATGATTTTATGATCAATTTGAATTTTATGAATATTATATTTATAATTTTATAACGCTAAAATATATATATACAAGTTTCTATTCTTTAATTATAAATTTCGACACTTCAAGGACAATATTAACAATATTATTCAACATTTCTGTATCATCGGCGTCCATCTTTCATCGGGAAGGTGCGCGGTTACAAAACGACGACGGTGCTCCTTCGAGCGCGCAACGACCCTTCCTTCCTCTTGGGTTAATCTTGGTCGGAATAATTGCATCCTAGTACGTGATAGATGATGTCACCTCGCCGTTCGTAACCTCGTATTCCATAACTTCGCAATATGGCGCGCAACTTGCATCGAAACTCTCCAAGATCGAGGAGACGATTGTTACATGGCCGAGAAAGGGGAAGACAATCCCCGCAGCATTCGAGAGAATCGTAAATTGGGTTTTCCTTCGTGTACCAGCCTCAGACCGTGTGATCCTGTCAGTGAAATGTCGCGGACTTGGACACGTAGCCCTTTCGGTAATATGGATCACATTGTACGTACAAATTAAATGCGTCAAATATGCAAATCGAAACAGAATTCGGTAGCGCTTTCCTTCCAATATTCCTCTTCGATGCATTATTTATGAAATTTTTAAGGAGACATAATCACAACACATTTAAGGAGTTACATACACCCAAGGGGCTATCAAAGATAGCCTTATATTTATATATTTTTTTTCTTCGAAGATATTAGAATTATCAAAGCCAGGTTTGTACCATTATTTTATATAAAATTTTATTAATAAATTTATATTTATATTTAAAAAATATAGAAAAACTGCAGCAGATATCATTGTCGATGTCAGGCATGTTAGTTGCTATCAAGATTTGCGGTATCAGCTGTATAACTTACATATTTTATACAACACAAAAGCGTAATGGATTTTTAAAACACACAAATAAATCTCTCTTTATTGTAATCGATTTTTAAAACTCGCATTTGCTGCAAATTGGCGCTTATCCGAATATGAGTGCGAATTTTCGTTTAAAAATTGATCGGTTTTTCGACTATAAAAATAAAGATCTAGAAAAAAAATCCCTACGATAAACACTACGTATTTTTGTGTCAAATAAAGCATGAAAAAGCATGATTCCAATCCATCCAATCGTTTTCGAGATATTTTTGATACCGATTTGGAAAACGAGAACTTTTAGTTTGGAGAAAAACATTCAAAATTTTAAATATATTTTTAAGCAATATAGAGATGATTTTTATTTTTTATATGGAAACATCTATTTCAGAGCCGTATAATAAATTTTCTGCAGACATGTTAATTCCTCTTGAGTTTAGTTTGACGCAATCTTGCTTCCTTCGTCATGCGGTGCTCATTTGTAGCATATTGGTGCACGCTTGCAATTTGCATAATTTGTAGTAATAAAAATGTATCTTCACTATACATATATATGGTACTATATTAGTTACAATTAACATGATTTTTGTACTATTAGAATAATCTTCCCCGATCGAGTTATTGAGATTACATTGTTATTTTGTGTAAAACTCAATAAAATTTCGCTCCAATAAAATTTCATTGCTGAAATTTTCATTAATGGGTCAAATTGTTTGTAATGTACACGTCTTTTAGGAGAAACTTATAATCATAAAACTTTTTTATTTTTATTTAGAATTCCGATAATTCTAGGAAAACATTCTTGCAACTCTAAGAAAATATTCTTAAGATATCGTAAGAAATTGCAAAAGATAAAAAATTGATTTTTTTGATCTACCAAAGTGTATTTAACACTTCAACAGACACTTTAAATTCCACATGAATTAATAATTTAGATATCTTATCTTTGCACTTAAATGCATTTAAATGATAGGAAATATCTCGAGTTATGTTAAAAGGACATACATTATATATATATATATATATATATATATATATATATATATATCTTTTAATATATCCAAATAATATCACGTGACATATATCATTATTATATCCCAGATACATGAAATTTGCAAGAGAGGTCAATCAAATATGATGGCGTTATCTGATCATAACTGCTTTGCAGGATCTGGAAATAATCGCATCTACGCCTATGTATGCCTGTGTATTAATTATCCAGAAAAATGCGGTCTTCCCGACAATAAGGCCAAGCCACATCTCTCTCCTCGTGCGGTTTCGTGTTTAACCCGGCGTGTTGCACGGCGTGTAATGGACCGCGAGCATCTCTTTTCCTGCGGATGTTATTTAGTAGGAAGTACTTATTCACGAGAGCAGTAAAGCGGCCATTATAAGTCTCCAGAGGCAAATAACCGTGGAGCTTACCCCATATCGCTCGCTTTCATAAATCGCACCGTGGGAGAAGCGCCGAGAAATGAAAACGAAAGAATAAGAACAGAAGACGAAGAGTAGATGAAACGTAGAAACTGGAAGAGAGGCGAGGAGAAAAGAGCGAAGTTAACTATATCTGTAGATGCAAATGTAAGTGCGGTGGATGGATGGTTGAATGGATGGATGGATGGATGGATAGATAATTGTGAACGTATATGATGGATCGAAACGTAGATGCGAGAGCGAATAGCAGTCGATAAAGACTCGAGAAAGAAAAAAAAAAAAAAACAGCGTATAATATTCGCCAAAAAAGGAGTTTAAAAATGATCCTTAAAAAAAAGTACGGCATTATAAGGATAAATCCGCAACTTAAAGGAATAGGAGAGAGAGCAAAGGGCGGACAGAGGAAGTCATGGATGGGAATCTGTGAAAATGATGACTAAAGAACAGTGGAATCGTCTTCAACTGCTATACACAACGGCGAAGTGGAGGCGAGGAATGGAGGAGGAAGATAATCTTGCCTGCACTGTTCTCTTGACCTCGGAACACAAAGGCGCCCAACGAACTGAAAACCATCTCTCTTTCTCTCTCTCTCTCTCTCTCTCTCTCTCTCTCTCTCTCCTGCTCCCTATCTCTTTCTCTCGCAATCCACCCATCGTAGGTCCGTGATGGTACATAGTTATCCAAAGCGAATAAACTGGAGAAAATTTCGACTCGACGACATGACGCGAAGCGTTGCGCACACGACGACTCAACATTTATATGATTTTCGAGATATATGAACTTGAATTTTAAATGAAGTTTATAAACAAGTTCACATATGAACTTGAATTTGATATTGCCACCACAAACAGAACGATCGTTAACTATTATCAATGAGAAATTTCGAATTAATAGTATTCATAGATTTCATCTTAGATTTAAAATAATAAAGATATGCGATCGAAATATAAATATCTAAATATGAAATTACTACCTGTTATTCAAAACTTGTACATTGCAAAATTAAATACAATGTCGCTCACAATTAATATAATAAAATATTCTTATTTCTCTCTCAGTTGATAGATGAAAATTTAACTTATTCTTTTTCAACACAAGATGACAGTTTATTTAATAGAATTTTTTATTAACTCTCGCATTTCTAGCCAGTATATCTAGGAGAATTCGCGATTGTCCATCCAATCGCACAAATCGTCCTTCCAGAGTTTTCGATTTCGTCGGTCAGCACTAAAACGGAAGTTTCATTTCAGTCTCTTCCTATCGCCGCGCCTTAAAATTTTAAACGGATCGCTCGAGATACGAAGGAATTGAGGGAAAAAGGAGACAGCGTTCATGCAACTTTATCGGCGATGAAAAGGCGACCCTGACCTCGCTGGGGCGTGACAACCGACGCTCTTCGCCTTTCTATGGACCTCAGGAGATTTGGTTTTCCTCGTTCAACCCTATGTGCTATCGCATTCTTCGCTTACGATGACAGAGGGAAATATTCGAATATCGGATCCGTTCACAAACTCCTAGTATAATGCTATAATCCGTAATCTACGTGACGGATCTTCCAAAATAGAATTAATCTGTCTAAAATATAAAAAAAGATAAAGCGTTAATTTTAAATTTTTCAAGTACTTATTCTTCGAGAAAAAAAAATCTGATAATTTTTATGTTAATTTTTTAATTTGCTAATGTTTGACTACTAGAAACGGTTGATCGTAACGAATTTCTAACTTTTAAAAATATAGCATATATATCTGACTTCAAATAACTTGAAGCATAGAGTTAGAAATTAAGAGCAATAAACTGACAGACTTTAACATATTTCACACAATCAATGATAATTTTATGATTAAATTTTTTTTTTTTTTTGATATATCTTATAAACAAATTATCAAATATGATCTGTCAGTTGATAAAATAACTTCGATAAGATAATATGTAATTTTTAACGGGTATCAATATCGACATGAACGTCAAATATCTGATATCAAAAGAAAGGGAAATCTACCCAGCATCTAAGGAGCTCTCCGCATAACAAGAAGCGACGATTATCGACAGCTGTCGTAAACATATAGATTCTAATAGCCGTTGAATGAGTCAAATTTCAACAAACAAGCATGAAGTAGCGCGTATCGAGAAAGAGAATCATCATTTATGGCGTCCTAAACAATGAGATCTACCGTTCGCGTACAGATTAATCTTTTTATGCATTCCATAAATATACATTGTAAAACACAGCACCGGAGTTCCGGTATCACAACCAGCCGTTCCAATATAAACTTCACATAACTCGATTATTAATTGTCATTACGTACGATGATATCTGCTTCGGCTCGACTAGCAACGTTCCAGCGATATCGGTAGGGGCCTGTATAAATATGGCGGTTACAGAGGAACCGAATGTGAAATCTGTCGTGCGTATTAATTTTAAAGGGTTAACATGTGTGTTGGATCTCGGTTCAACAAACGCGCTCCGTTAATCACGATAACGCTTGTAATTTTGCGGCGGTATGATGATGTAAAGTACAAAGGTTGACATCGTCCGGCGTATAATCCGCGCTATTTTCGCTTTGCGGAGTATTGAAATTCGTTTAAATTCCATGGCATTATTCGCGACGCGTAATTTAATTTACCGACGAAAAATAGTAGTATAAAACGGATCGTTCGCGCTCATGATTTTTTTCATAGCTCGCACTGGTATCATTACGATTCGATATTACGAGCAGAATATTGCGACCTAAATATGCTATCTCAGTTTTGCTGTTTGGCAACATATGCAATTAACGCACGATAACAATGCTTTGAAAATATAATACCATGAAATAAAAGAAAATAAAAATATTAGCGAAATCTATTATAAAGTTGGTTACTATATAAAATTTAAATTAACAATTTTCACACACACATACACGCGCGCGCGCGCGCGCGTGCACGCACGCACGCACACATAACGATATTGTATTATTTTATCGTAGAAAACGAGTTGTTTATATAATCGCAAAATTCATGATATAGGCTCGGACGATGATAAAAACTAATTGGCGACATAAACCTAAGCCGCAAATAATCGCGCACCGTGCGTTATCATTAACGTGCATATTGCGCGACGTTCGTTACAATGTTATTGTTAGCGCGTAACCGTTAGTCCGTTGTCGTTCGTTATCTTTCGATACTCTCACCACTTTTCAGGGAATAGATTCTTTTTAATTGCACGGCAGCTGCACTCGATGTAACAGCGAATTCGGGAACAACACACACACACTATCTATAGCTGCGTTAAAGCTTTTATAGATGCATTTGCGTTTGTCCGCAGATGCGTATATTTTTCACTTCGATCAACGATGAAAATTTTTTTACGGTCGTGATCAAACGCAACAATCGCGAGGCTCAATAGCTGATACTATTTAGAAACGATTATGCAGGTATAGTGCTTCGGAAAATCTTTCTGCCGTTCTTTTTTTATATATTAATTGTTACACGCAATTCAGCGACACGTCATCGTTTTTCGTCGAGTCCTCTAAATTAATCAAACGGCGGTGTAATCTCGGATTGAAACGAACGACTACTATATTTTTCACAATTACGTATGTCTCTTCTACAGAGAATTACTGTATTCTTCATACGAAAACCCTTGGAGTACTACATTTAATTGCACTGCCACTATTACGGCGCGGCCCCGCGGCAGTCGCTTTCATCGATTGCGTCCTTTGTATTAATCAAACGACGGTGCAATAACGGATTGAAACGCAACGAACACATAACTACGTCGTTAGCTGCGCAAATGGCTCTATCGCTACGTTACAACTAATATAAAACCGACGAGCGATCGAGGGCGACACATTGCAAGCAATGTTGCGGCTTATTAATAGGGGAGCATGACTGCAATGCCGAAAGGCGACTAATTGCGCTCGCTTTTAAGCATAAATTTACATAAACGCTCTTATTCTGTTTCTGAAATTTTTAATTTAACCGAGTGCTCGCTTTGTATCCGCCTAAAGAATGTAAAAACATAGCATAAATAGATTCTTCATAGCTAAATAGATTTCCAAAAATTTTTACGTAATTCTATCAAAGTCTGTCAAATTAAAGATAAGCTATAATCACATATGGAGAAGAATTGCTAAATATTTCATCTAAATATCGGTCGCCTAAATCGTATCTCATCAATACCTTATTGTTATGCGAAGAGAATGGTTTTGTTAGAAAATCTCAAAATTTGACCAGATACAGATTTAAAAATAATCTTAAACCATCAAACGTTATTATTAGGACACTTAAATAATAATTTTATTTTTTTTTTGCAATCAGTTTGAACGTCATAATAATTTTAAAGACTGAACAAGACTAATTTTAAATCTCTATCGGTTCAAATTTTTACATTCCAAAAAACTGTTCTTTTCGTATATTTAATATAAAAAGCATTTAGTGATAAAAATATAAAATAAATAAAAAATGAATAATAAAGACAGAAGTTTAGCAGATTACATCATGTTTTGTATGTGTTAACAAGCCGTAAAAAAATCAGGTACCATTGATGTTAATTTTTTATAAAACACACACACACACACACACACACACACACACACACACACACACACACACACACACGTGTTCCATCGCGTTCCGTGCACATAGTAGATACTGCTTAAATTTACAAAGAAAAAAACGGTGACAAACAGTGCGTGAAAATATACGTACCGGAAAGTATACGTGCTATGCAAGAAGAGATTAAAGTCGTTGTTTGACACGCATGTGAAATCGCAATCAACAGAATAGTTAACCGAAGTGAAGGCATTCCTTCGTAAATCGTTAAAAAGCATGAATCAATGCATTTTTTTTCGTATCTGTCATGCATTTGCGAATTTATGATAGCGAAATGAATAGTCGAAATTCATCGAGTCTGCGAAGTCTCTATCACCTATTTCGTTGGAATCACTTCCGCTTATTCCGCACTTCTCGAGCAAGACATACAACGGACGTGAAATCAATGAGCTGACAAATGAAAAGTGCTCGAAGAACTCAATAATAAAATATGACAGACGCAGCAAGTAAAGTGAATGCCCTGAGGATAATTCGCATCTGATTAAATCACAAATGCGAATAACAAAAACTAATCACTATATCGAAATCTAGCGATAGCGATAAAATAAAAATAAATAAAGATTAGACTAATAAATTAAACTAGTAAATAAATTGAATTTTGAATTCGGTAACTAGAATCAGGTAATCAATATATTAAATAACACAAAACATTTAATTTTTGTTTTCATGCTCATAATTATGCAAATTATATAATTTTTATACGTCTCGCTCGCCTCGTATTTTATTTTGCAAAATCGTCAAAATGTGATTCATTTAAAGTACAGTAATTATTAATTCAGCAAATGAAATTCTCTCCGTGTTTTAATTTCGACACTGAGAAACACTGTCGTGTTTCAAACAACGCAATGTATTTAGGACTTTCGCAATTTCGCGTACGAGAGATAGAAAAAGAGAGAGCGCAGAATAGAACACATCGAAGAATGATGAATTAGTAATACGTAGGCAAACTGATATGCAAGGTAAATTCATTCGGTCGGTCGTCCTTTTGTGATGCATGAGACTTCTACGATTCGCGAATAGTGGAACGGAGAATAAAGTGCGAACAATTCCGTCACTCTCGGATCACTCGTCGTCATGGCATTCGAGTGAAAAGAAGCGTGCGCGCACACATAGCGCCTGGTTGTCTCCGTCACGATTTTCACACACGCCCGAAAAAAAGTACTTTCAATTTGAATTCATCCGTATAAAAGAGGCGAGAGGCGAGATAATTTAAATTTGAAACTAGAACGATTTAGACCTTTTTTTCCGGTAGATTGATGACTTGCGACAAAATGCAATGACAAATATTGCGCTGAAAAGCAAATATTACATATATAAATAAAGAATAACATTCTATATTCATAGAATTATTATATAATAGTGAGTACAGTACGGTACAGTACAGTATATATGGAACGTATTAAAAAACAAGATTGTAAATTATTTTTAAATATTAATATAAAAATCAATAGAATATTACTATATTGTTAATATACAATATTAATATATATGTATAATTCGTGCTGTATTGTTCATGCTTTATTTATATATCCAATATTCAAATATATTATTGTTAGCATACTAAATATGAATATAATTATGATAATAAGCCTTGATAAATGTTAATCCATCGAATGGTGTAATTATGTAATAATTATATAGAAACGTGATTCCCTATTCCATACTAATTGAATTAAAGAGAATTATATTTCCAAATTCTGTTATTATACTGTTTGTCTTAATTTATACACTCATCACATTAATTTGATCAAAGTAAAATAAATGTAAAGAAAATATGCAATAAATAAATGTATTCGATCCGATTGGAAAAAATGCGTACATTTTATGCAAAATAAAATAAAAATTACCGTCAATATAATGGCGAACGTTAATAATTCATAATTCGAATAATAGCGCTTTGATCATCGTCACGCGTCAAGGCGAATTGAAAATTAATTAACGGTTAATTCGATCATATCGCAAAACATTGACTAAATCTAATTACTATGAACCAGAAGATACGATAGTTCCAGTTAAACCACTTGCATCGTAAAATTGACCGGGATTATAATCAAATCGCATCATAAAACCGATCGTATGTCGACGCCAAGGCATAAAATTATTATATCTACATTCTCGCGGTGCCATTGTCATAAACACGATCTCAAAAATTAAAGCACAAGGAAAATCGATATATACATTTATCAAATCGACTGTGGTAAATAAGTTCGAGACGTCTAGATAATAATAATAAATCATTTAATAAAGGAAGCCATTGAAATTGAATTTAAAATAAACTTTAACCAAGTTATTTCCAGATTATATATATATTATTCCTTTGTTAATATTCATATTTTAATATTTATGTAATAAAGGTGTGCAATTTTTGAAATTTGAATTTCACTAGGATGAAATGGAAAGATACTGTCGGCCATGAAAACGAATGTAACACGCGTTCCACGTATAATGCATGCGTTCTAGTGTAACAAGGAGCATTCGCAATTAGAGGTGAATAATTAAAGAGTCGTTAGTCTCGCCAAGTATAACTCAAATCGCAAGGAGCGGAAATGAAGTCCAGAATTTTCAAGGCTGGCCGACATGGCTGAGTTACAGAAACGATCGATTGTTCCCTTTTGCGTTTCACGTCGGAATATATAAATAATCGTGCGATAAGCACGGTAGGCTCATGCATAATTATCAATCAAAATGAATGTATAATAAAAATAGGCAATCGTGATTAAGGTTAGAGATATTCACAAAGTAAGATAGTCATTAATTGATACGTTATAAAATTTCATATAATTAATATATTTATAGAAAAGATAATTGCTTTTTTAAATTATATAAAGAAAAATATTTCGTAAGACAAATCATCACACTATATTTAAAGCAATGGATGTAAATGTATAATTCATTTTTTATACATAATTTCAAATTCTAGAACATGGGTTATATAAATAATTATAATAATTTTCTTCTACGCTATAATTTTCGCGTCGTGTTAATGATAATTAAGTGCAAAGCTCTACCTAGTGCTGAAAATTATAACCTAATTAGAAAATGTAGCTTCTTTGATATTACGTACCTGATAACTTAAATATTCGTGAATAAAATATTTCATTGAAAAATGTAATAAAAAAATATATGTACACACACACACACACACACACACACACACACACACACACACACACACACACACACACACACACACACAAAAGCAAAAAGCTCTTTACCATTGTTCATCATGGCGTGAAGTAAATATATATATACATTTTATATCGCGTGATATAAAATAATCACACATGCACGTACACATACACTCCATAATAATTAATTACTGGAGACGTATGTCGGAGTGCATCGATGTGCATTGTACATTTTATGCCATCGTTATGTATGGAATTATTCTCATTGTAGTTGTCCACTGAATTGAAATCTGGCTGAATACTTCTCTATCAGCAGAATCGAAATAGCACACGATAGAAATGGATCGAGCAAACGAAAAACTGCTTGCCGTACCGATCTAATGGACAGCTTTAATTACAACAGGCATGTATATGTATGAAAGAACATATAAATGTATCTATAACGTACAAATCATGTATCAATGTATGAAACCGTCGTTTTCCTCGCAGATTAGCATAACGATTCTCTCGACGACATGCATTTTTCATATACGTTCACGTAACGAGTACACAAATTCTTTTTTTTTTTTATTTATAGAACTCATCACATTGCTCACAGTTTGACCAAAAAATGATAATAGTTGCTAATAATTCTTTTTTTTTTCAAGAACGCTGACAACACTCTTATCACACATATTTTATCTCCAAAATCTATCTGTGAAGGAAATATACAAAAAAAAAAAAAAAAAAAAAAAATAAATGTTTTCAAAAATCAATTAGACGAATACATCACAAATTTGTCAATAACTAATACAGTTATAGTATAATAACATATTATTTATTTTTAAAAAATTTATTTTGTGTGTATGTGTGTGTGTAAAACTTTCCGCAGCAGATATTATTATTAACGAAATAAATATCTAAACATCTATTTGTCTGAAACAAAATTGTTGCCTGCCGAGATAACGGCTTGTTAACATAATTTAGCCTTAAGTTTGTTATCAATGAACGACTGCTATCGATCTAGAGATAAGTTGTTATTATCATAGATAATATAGGAAGGTCTCAGCGCGTTCTAACGAAAATTGGTATAGATAATACAAGGACGATATATCATATCTGGTATAATTCTACGGATGCAATCAGGAGAGAGAGAACGATAGACTTAAGAGATACGTACCTTAGAAATCGACCAGGCTCTCCGAAACAGGCGCTCCTTACGAGGCGGATATCTGCTCACGGTCCTCCACGCATCCCCGATAATTATACTTGCCTTGTTAAGCGGCAGATGCTAAGTCGGATTATCGGCGAAAACTTCGACCTCCCACGTATACGCGGGGGAATGTGCGCGGGAAAGCGAGAGATCTTCAAGATTTCCAAACCAAGAGCCGCCTAGATATCCGAACAGAAATGAAAGTTCCGATTAGGTACGAGCAAATCGGTGGAAAGTTTAAGAGTTACGGGAAACTTAGATCGCCGAATATCGTTGCGCAAGTGGCGAGTTTGTAGCATAAAAAAAAAAAAAAAACGTCATCGCAAATCTCCCGAGAAAGAGATAGTTAGGCGTAAGACGCGGCTTACGTTAATGAGATATATTGTTAATGAGTATATTGTTGACGCAGAGATTTTTTCAAAGGCATTAAAGATGATTTCGAACGAACGGCCCAGTCAGGAAGATAACCCAGTCAGGAAGATATTGAAGATAATGATCAGATAAATTAAAGACACGCGTTCTCTCGTACGCGCGCGGGGAAGTGGTAGCGCAATCCGAGTTCATTTCGGATTATTTCGCCGCCATTGACAACCTTTATCGTGAAAGTTTACAACGGTGATTCGCCCTAGTTTCACGTATTCGAATATTAATATGGACAAACGAGCACCCGGGTTCGCGCGGAGCGTGAATTTGCCCTCCGTTCTAATTCCGCGCTTAATCCAATCTGCATGCAATTGTCAACGAGAGTATGCCACTGTGGAAGCACTTGATTTTAATTAAATGCAATGCAGATTAAATCTACGCCGTAAACGTGTGCCGAGGTAGGGACAGATTAGAAGCTCCACCTTATTCTCGCAGATTAATAACGATATCGGTTGATATCGGCGTTCGCTCTTGCGAAACGCTGTTTCTCTCGTCACAATCTCGAACAAGATCGATCCTCTGATTAATTTTCTACTATATTAATTAATATATATATATATATATATATATATAAAATATATTTCATTTTAATCATCACTGTATGTTTAAATTCAAAAAGCAATTAGTAAATGAAATATACAATATCGTACATTTAATATTTTAATATTATTCGATATGTTAAATACTTCGATGTTCGATATATCATATTGTTAATACTATTATTCAGTAAAATACAAAAATATTAAAGTGTATCAATAATTCGATACTGGTTCGTTCTCATATATATATATATATATATATATATATATATATATAATAAATGTTATTTTATTAGATTAGATTAAATTAACTGCAACAAGAGGTACATTTCAAAGTAGTTTTATACTTTGATCACAATATTCATTTTTATTCAACATATTTTTAATATTTTTATTATAGTAGATTCTTAAATAAATGGAAAATAAGATATCCTTCAATTTTCAGTTAAATAATTATATAACATTAAAATTTTAAAACTGGATGGGATTATATCCGATTAGGCGAGTTGTTTCTCTACAAAAGCTACTTTAGACTTTGAAGATAAAAATAGCATTACATTTAAAACTGAGACGCCGCACACAAATTGCACCACGTAGCCACGAAAAACCATATCTCATTTGACTCCAACGTCGTAGCGCAATTTCTTGTTAATTACCATCGTATCGCGTTTTTGTAATTACAAAAACCGCTACGCTGCTCGCGACCGCAGTCAAGTTTAAGAATTCCATGTAATTTCAGCAAAACGGAAGAATTTGCGTGAATTCGTACTAACAATAAGCCGTGACACGTTCATCTTGCCCGAATGCGAAAGGGCTAGAGATCTTTTACGGTCAAAACGAATCAAGTTACAAGCTCCTCCACATGTGATGTCCAACCCTGAACAGTAATGGAACTTGGAACAATTGGAGCGTCTCAAGAAGTGACTTGATGCTGGATGCTCTCCAACTAGAGAACGTCGGTCGATAACTTGTCTTTGTAGAAACGTAACCGCGTTTGCGGAACGGACGGTTATATTAAATGATCGAGTCGTATGCGTTTGTTTGAACAATTAATTACAGGAGCCGCAGAAATACGGAGTATTTTGCTTATTCGCCATCGCATCGTAAGCTGCTTAAGCGCGTACTGAAATATAACAAATACAAAGGAGAAATATAGAAAAAAAAAAAAAATATATGAAAAAGTCGCCGAAGAAAAGGTGTTTAAAAAAAAAAAAAAAAATAAACACTTTTAGAACAATAATTGATTGAATTAGATATTAATAGTATAAATTGTTCGTTTTTCTATATATTTTTCTTTTCGACAGAAAAGCGAAAGAGATAAACTTGGTATCAGAAGAACTAATCGAGCGACGAATGAAGTCGGACGTTCTTATTTTCTTTTGAAAAACAACGCGCCATTGTCTCTGCCTAGATGCCGAGTATCCTTATCGTTCCTCCTGCCGGAACCAGCTTCTAATGGTGGAGACTACAAGGAGCTAATAGTATTAGCACGGTAGACGAGCGAGCTCGGAGAAACAATTAAGCTAAAAGGCACGTTGATTCTTTCAGCGAGACGAATAGATTATCCGATCCGATTAATCTGACAGCAGCGTTATACATGATATACTCATATGCGCGGTCTAATTAAAATTTTCATAGACGAGTTTGCTACTGAATCAAATATGCAACAATACACGCGCGAGCTTCATTCATATTCGATACATGGAATTACTTTTTTTTCTTTCCGTCGAGTATTATTAGATACGTTAATAAATAACCTAGGCTTAAGTAGTTGAGTAGCTTTATCTTTTTATCAGGGACATATATCGAATATGGACATTTTTCAGATATAATTTAAGATCTAAAAATGTTGTTGTTAACTTTACTGGAGAAGTATATATCTAATTAGTAATAAACGAAAAATTAGAAAACTATCAAAACTCCAAATTAAAGTCTGTTTTAATCTGCAATTAGAAATTATAATTGAGAAGCTCTCTCTCTCTCTTCTCTCTCTCTCTCTCTCTCTCTCTCTCTCTCTCTCTCTCTCTCTCTCTCTATCAGATATTCTATGTAATTTTTCAAAGAATAATGTAATTTACTTTTTGTAGTCACGGTAAAACATAAATTTAATGACTGTTCACTCTCATATTTTTATTACCTACTTTCATTCTGATATGAGATTTATATTGGTGATTCTCGTGAGATATTTATAGAAGCAAAGCTTGAGCAATTTGAAGTTGAGATTGATGCAAGAGAGAAACTTGAGCGCTTTAAATGCTACGTTCTCGCGGCCAGTGTAACGGCGCATCCGCGAAAATAGCAGAAGCGAACCTCCGAATAGCGATAACGACTGCCGGATGAGAAAGTTTCCTGCTCGGACGTTAATGACCAGCGGAATATCTTTTTCGCAGCGGTAACGATCGCTGGCCTACACGGCATGACTCCCTGATGATTTACAGCGCTTGGAAATAAGTAAACTCGTCGACGCCACGTCCAATTACAAAGTTCGAATATGATTTAGAAAACTTCAGAAATTTGCGTTCGTTACAAAATAAAATTAAACAAAAGAGATGATCCATTTTCTACATTTCTTTATGGAAAAATGGCATAGCATTTCGTTTCGTAATATTTAAAAGTATTTTTATTAATAGGTCTTTATTACCAGACGTTAAATTCGCTGGGAAAATTGACACATCGCGTGACATTAATCAAATAAACTCGACTCGATACAAATTCTATTAAAATCAAGTAACTTCTAGTAAATCTTATTAAAAAGATAGATATCCTAAATCGATCGTCGACGGTATTACAAGGGTTTTGATCACGTCTTGATCGATTGTGCCCAGGAAGGAGATTTAGCGTGACTTATTCGGTCAATGTACGATCGAATCTAACGTCTCGACATCTACACGATGCATGATTAATTTAATTTATCCGTCCGCTCCAACCGGTGCGTTATTAGCCCGATTGCTCTTCCGACGAAGAGCGCGGTGTAGCGTTCCGTCTCTCACACCCGCCGTCGCGCGCAGCAACACCAGCATTATTAATTCGAACGTTATTAAATTTTCGATAACCCCTGCCGATGCTACGTGTCTTGTAAGCAAGATGCCGAGCAAGCTATCCGATCGAGCGCGCGCTCACCGACGCAAACGACCTCGTTACTCGACTGACATTGCGCTACGTGCGAAACTTTTCAACCTCTCCGTGCCTCTCGTCGATGTCGAGATTAAACAGCGCCGCACCGTGAAATTCGTCGTCGCAACAATACTAATATATACAACTAAATATCACACCCACTTCTCTCACCTGCATGTATTTATCGCGGCGTAATATCCATAATTAGAAAAAAAATTTTCACAAAGAATTATTATCGTGACCCAGCTAAATTCCACAATATTTTTCATAGAGGACGAAGGAAATATATTTCATATTACAATTCACGTGTGTGAGTGTAAATAAAATATTTAACTGAATACAGATAAGCCGAATTACCGATAGAAATTTCTTGTGATCGTTTCGCGCGATCTCGGAAATCGTCAAACGGCATGAAAGAAGTGGGCATCCATCACATCACCGAGTACACCGCAACAGTGTACAAATCCCCAAGCGTTTTTCCGCCTGGGACACAGGGGCGACTGATTCCATTGATTAACGACATGCGTTTCGTAATGAGAATTCTCGGCTACGGCTACGGCTCGTTGCGCCAAATTGAAACTCCGTTGCTTGATTTATCGCTGCCGGGAGGACGCGTTCTCCCGCGGACGGAAAATTAATTGCGACTTGCAGGCTACGCGCTAGAAGACCGTTGGAAAAGCGAGGCCGCGAGAAACGGGAACGGGCACGGGAATGGGATAAAGAAAAATTCGCGTCCCGCGGGCGCGAAGCGTCACGCCCTCCGAAGAAAAACTGCATGCGTCGCTTATACGGGTCGCTTATACGGGGGAAGTTCGCGGTTGTGAAAAAGCGAGGATAAGATAGGGACGCGCGTGCGGCAAGGCCAGAGAGAGAGAGAGCGAGAGAGAGAGAGAGAGAGAGAGAAAGAGAGGATGAAGAACGAGAGGGAGTTCCGGTCGTTGGAAGACGAATAAGGTACACCTAATCTATCTGTGTTCCAGCGTAATGGCTAGAGATGCTATTTCCCCGGCGGGATATCTTCATGACGGGTATACGCGTATACCCGCTGCTTTTCACATGGCGGGCCTGAAATATCGCAAGGGGGGGGGGGGAAAATATCGCGCCCTCCGGCGCAAGTCGGTAAAGAACGGCGGACTCGTCAAACGTTACGAATTTCTGATTTTCACCTTGGATGCCGACCCACGATTTGTCGCGGCTGATAGTACTCGCGAGAGAGAGTAATAATCGCGTTTCCCCTCAGGAGGGGGGTGGGATAGAGCGATACATATAAACGGACAGAGATGAGTTGCGAAAAAGCGAGAACGAAGCGGAATAAAGCCGCCTTTCTAAAGCGCGGAGGCGACGATATTTGAGTCGAGCCGGAGATCGAAGCGCTAGGAGATTTCAGCTGGCCGACGAGACATTTCACCACAACCGGCAACCCGGCCTCATAAAGGTTTAATCGGAATCGCATGCGAGACACGTTGCATCTCCGCCAGATGCAATTCTCACGAGTTCAGGTCATCGTCCCGTCCTTGTTTCATTGTGCGCCGCAGCTGCGGAAAAAAAGGGTAACGGCCGTAGTTTTCGTGTATTCTATCCAATCGTCGCGGGGGTTAGCGACGGACAAACGGACGGAGGGACAAACGGAGGAAATCTCGCCAGAAGCTAGCGGCATACCACATTTCGCGTCGAGGAATATCAGAATGAATAGTGGATGAGTTGGCACTGGCTGATAGAACGATAAAACCTCAGATATAAACGGCGCTTTATTCCGCGGATTTATGTTAATAGTAAATTTCCCCCCCTCCCACCCTCTTTTTTTTTTACAAGTGTTTTATGTACCATTATAAATTTTCACCACGGAAACGAGAAACGGTAGTAATGCGAGAAAATTGCTCCCTGCTTGCTACGGACAAAGCTATTGCATTTCCTGTTTCTTTCTCGTCTTTCATGTGCCTTCCTTCTGCTTTATCAGCCGATAATAAGTCACTTTGGAATTTAATTAATTTAACTTTTCCAAGAACCGTTTAAATTCTCACCTCGAAGGGACTCTCCGGTTGCACCCGGCACCCCTTTTTTATTTTCATTCCTTCGCGATTCAGGGGAGCGATATACGCGTCACGTGCATCGCATATATCGCCAAACCGAATCTTGCACGTAAATCCTTCGTTATAACCGGCGAATTCGATTTTTCTAACTCCTTCGCGAGGAAAACTTCGACGCCGATCCTACTCTTTATTCCGCTCCATCATGTCCTTCTTTGTCTAAGTTTTTATCAGTTGTACAAGTTCGCGCGAGGAAACTATATCGAGGCATCGATCACTCCTCTTGACGAATAGAAAATTTGCAAAGCCTGAGGAACGTAGCGAGCGAGAGATTCTCGAGGAGCAAGCGAGAATGATAAGTCGAACGAAACAAATACGCAGTGTATCGTTACCGCCGTCGTACACAAGACAGAGGAGGGTCGGCGCCATATATCCTGAGTAGATGAAAACTAAAAATTGCACGAAAGCGAGCCATTCCTGACACTTCCGGGCTCGCGCAACTGCGCGCGGTACATCTGTTAGCGAAAGCGTCATAATTTACCTCGCATATACGTTTCTTCTTCGCCGCGCGGCGAGTGTATCTCTTCGCCGAGAAGCGTGCGAAAGTAATCGCGACGGTAATTGCGACAGTAATTAGTTCGCGTCGTAAGAATTAATAAATTTCGTGACGTAACGGGATCAGAAACATTATTTTTGTTACTTGCAAATTATATATATATATAATTTGCAAGTAACAAAAATAATGTTTCTTTACTGATGACTTAGATATATATATATATATAATCTAAGTCATCAGTAAAGAAGTGAAGATTTATTAATTGTTCAATCCATTCGTTTTAATGTCTCGAGATTTCACATGTATTTCAAATCAAATGCAAATAAATATTTAGCGACGTCGCGATAAGGGAAACGTGACGTAATGTAGGAAATCCCTCTAAACTGTCGTAACAGGTCATGGCTTCTAATTGGTGCGCGTTTCGTGTTAACATCTGCTCCACGGGGTGGCGGGTTAGGAGACGACGGTGACGCTGACGCGCAGGTAAAGGTGGATTAACTAATTAGAACAGTGTATATACGACGGCCCCGACGATTAAGATGGCAGAGGCGACGGCTCCTGAACTTAAGGAGGATGTAATCGTCTTAGGACCGTAACGACCATCGAGACGAGCTCGCATTAATCTTACGCCATGCCTGAAGCTGCTTGATATGCGGCCGAGGAAGCCGGCAGCAGGACCCACTACCACCATCTCCAACGATCCTAAACCAAGACCGCTACCAACACCACGGTGTGCCTTAGCAGACGCATCCTTCCAGAACGAGCCGTCCCCGCGCATTCCTGACGAGATTAAGCAACAACGTCTGTGTGTACGTTGCTCGAGTGCGACTCAAGAGTCGCGTACTCTCGGCGTTTGCCGATACTCACGCTTGCGCAATGCTTGCGAACATGAACAACCGAATATTAAATCGTACAAAAATTCTCAAAATGTTCGACGAAACCTATACCTTGGCGGATAGAAAAAAATTTACAGATAGAGGATAAGTGGAAAGTGAGAAAAAAAATTTTAGTAAATTATTTAAATTTAAGACATAGAATAAATTTGATAGCGTGATATAATCTAGAACGAAATACTCGAGATAACTATAATTATCAAAATAATTATCAATAATCATCTGCACGATTATTTCTTCTAATTAACTCTTCTCTCTCTATTTTCCTACATATCCGCTCAGATATCGAATTTTATTTTATATTAAGACGTTGCATGGCAGTCTCTACTTGTACCTTTAAGATCATTGGCATTTGAATCTAATCGGCCATTAGACGGAGAAGAGCGGATATCCTTCTCCGTCTCGATAGGAAATGTTGCTTCGATAGTGAGATGCCTCTATATCGCAGTCGATGCTATTAACTGTAACGATACGGATCGCGTTTAGATCTTGCCTCGAAAGCAAGTTGTCAAACGAAAGGACTGAAAGACAGAAGTTCACTCAAGAAGTAAAACGAAATGCTCAAAAATATTACATAAATGAATATGTATATGTAATATTTATAAATATAATGTTTTTCATTTATTCTTCTGGCAAGAACATCTCACATTTACTGAACTTTGTCGTGTTTTACGAATAGATAACTGTAATAAATATTTATGACATTGCAAAATCGAGAATTCAACTAATCGTATACTGAAGTATGGATATGAAATTGTTTTGTTGTTCACGATATCATGGATAAGTCTGTCTGAGAAACTATACATTGGCATTCTGAAATTTGCGCAAAATTAAATTTCACGCGCATGTTTAAATTACTCAGTTGTACAAACATGCTTATAATTTTAAACGTACACTAAGAGGAAAAAATTGTTGTTATTATCACAATTTAATTATTTAATTTAATACATAACTATTTTCCAGGACAATTATATTTCTATGAGCTAAAATTTTTATAAGCTCTCTTAATCTGTCTGCTTTTAAAAATTTTCCAATTTTCTTATTCTTTTAAATAAAATCAATAGTATTGATAAAACATAGTTGTAAGATAATTATAAGCATTTAATGAAGTCTCATAAGAACAAATTAATTAGAAGTTATTTCAATCACAATTACATTACATCGCTCGAAATAATAGCTCTAGATGATATTTCTGTCACTAACACAGTAAAATTCAATAAAATTTTCATTAAATTTTCATTTAAATAGTTGCTACTTTCTAAAATTAAAATTTTAGTACTCTAGATATAAATAAATATTTCTTGAACACATTATAGATTTAAATTAATTTTATTACTAAAAATATATATATATATATATATATATACATGTGTATATTATATAAAAAATTGAAAGATTTAAAATAAAATCGATTTTTATTATTTTTCCTATTACATATAAAAAAATGAATGTACTAAGTAAGAAGATATCAGATGAAGCAAAGATCTATTTCATTTTTCTTATGGCTGTTTCAGTCTCGATTCATATCTCGAAACACGTCTTTAATTCGCGTTAATTTTATCGATAGAGCTAAACGTTGAGAGTCTATTCTGCTGATTGCGGGGGTCGAATGAGTAGTTGATGTGCGGATTAAGTCGAGAGGATATCTCATAAATCAGAAGTTCAGCCAGCTATGTCTGTGGTGCTGGAGATAATAACCATTTTGCGCTTCTATAGGCTGTGTCCTCTCACATCGTACCGAGTAATCTTACGACCAAGTATAATGTGTGTGTGTGTGTGTGTGTGTGTGTGTGTGTGTGTGTGTGTGTGTGTGTGTTGGGGGAGGGCGGAGAGAGAGAAAGAGGGGAGGACTCTATTCAATTAACTCCGTAAAACGTAAATCGTACTCTCACCCTCGTCTCTTCCACTCTATCGCTTCTCTATCGACCTTCGATTTGGCCACTGAATTTCCCGCGCATTCAGCAAACAGTCTCGTGTCTACCTTCTGCTAAGATTCACAATTTTAAACAGCAATTTGCTTCATTTTACTGCTAGCCAATTTTATTGTACGTAATATATTATATTTTATCCAATCCAAATCGTTTCTTTCGAATTATAAATTTATAGACATTTAATTGCGGAAAAATATAACTGAGAAAAATCTTTATACAAATTTTAATGCAGTGTGTGTATTGTATTTTGTATTATATTGCGTATGTATGTTTTGTCTGTTTTGTCAATCAGAAGGAAAAATATCTAATAATATCTATAAAGATATGCAGGTTTAATTTGCCGATTTATTAAGTTTCTCCATTTTAATTAAATTTAACATTTAATATTCTAAATCGAAAGATCACCAAGGCGAAGGAGAAATGATTAAACTCTTGTTACATGCAAATGTATCCGCTTTCGTGCACTAAAATCTAGGATTCTGGAGATAAACCAAGCTCAAATCTACAGGTACAGGAAATTTCTCCGTGCATGCGATTTCCCGTTTCGAGACAGACAATCTGTCTCGGCTTCGACGCGGTGTGAGAAGCGCAAGGAATGAAGCGGCAATTCCTCCACCTTTGCGAGACACGGATACGCGTTTTCGTTGTCGGTTCGGCATCGGTATCGATAGATGGGATCAGACGAAATACAGCAACACACCCGATCGACATAATTTACCGTGTTTCCACGACACACATGGATAAACGTCACACCGTTCCCATAGGATCTTCCATCCGCGCTCGCTGTCAAGGTTGGCTGGCGCGACGCGCCTTCCTTCCTCCTACGTGCCTCGAATTCGAGTCAAATAACTGGAAGAGTGCCACGCTGATTCCGTATGCCTCGATGTTGACTGCGAGGCGACAGTAAATGGCAATAGGTATAGATTGCGCAAACATTTATTCGCGAATTATTATCGCATTAATTATAATTAATTCTAAACGAGAAACATTGCTATTTGTGCGTACAATCGAGATTAAAAGCGTATGATTATTAAATTATTCTAACGGATTGTATTATCGGCATTCCCTCGTTTCGAAAAAGGATTATGCAATTATTCAACAAATGTTATTTTAAACATAGAATTTAATATTCATTATAATCCATGGCCCCCGTAAATGCACTTAATGGTATAAAAATATAAGATCGACTTGCTATTTTCCTCATTATTTGTTCTATGCTCTCTGGGAGAATCTTCTATATGTTTTCATTTTTAAAGTAATTAAAACTGGCATTTCGTTTCTTTAATAAAAAATGAATTGAATCATTTCTTCCTAATTGATATGACAAAAATATCAAATATTTTAGATTCAAAAAATTCAAATATCTGCTTCCGAAATAACGTAATATAACTTTCCAGACAAGATATTGTATGAAGCTAAAAAAAGAAAAGTTAAAAAAGGACTCACGTAACTTTTTTCGCGGTTAAAAGTTCCCGCGGTAATAATTAAATTCTCTACTATTCGCCGACATGTCGAGGAGAACGAAATCATTTCTTCTTTTAATCTGACAAAAGATGGACATTATTCTGTAGGCCAGCCGGACTATTCGCAGGCCAGTTTACTGGTCTGAAACAAGCCGTTCAATTTGCGGACTAGCAGCCGAACGAACGCGACTTTACGATGAATTTCGGCAAGTTTAGGAATTGATTTGGCATTTAAGTGAAAAGGAGATTGACATTTCTACGAAAGCGGCAATTTGTCATGATCACGAAACTTCAATGTGGTACACAAGCAACAGATAGAAGAAGACGTACATACACATCCGTGATCGTGATTCATGAAAAAATATTGTATAAAGATTTTTCTCACTCTAACACCAAAAAAGCAGTTGAGCAAACATCAATTGCAAATATACCGTAAATATTACAATTAATAATTTTCTAGTAAGCATTCTTCACGATCATCTTATTTTTATGCTTCTAATAAATCGCGATTTACACGCTCATACAATATAATTTAACGCAACAGAAAAGATTGACACTAAGGCATCTATCTAATAACGTCGGAAATAATTAAAACGCTTACGTCATGAAATCCGTATTCTGTCCCATTCAATGGGTAATAACGGTGCAAACAATATAGACGATTATTCTGGATGAGAGCGTCAGCCGATCACCGACAAATTCAAACACGATATCCTCCGTGGGGCATGCTGGCGCATTTGGTCGGCTTAATCGCGTTACAGAGCCAAAATCTGATTGCGCAAATGCAATTTCGCGAGCGCTTTCAGCGTGAAAATTCTTTTTCTCTGCCCATTAACAAGGGCCATCGCGTTACTTTGACTTTCGAAATCCGCTTCTCGTTTCTCGCTCGGGTACGTAAAATTACGGGCGAAAATTGTTAGAGCACTTTTCGTTCTGGTTTCTGATTTTTACCGCGCGCGACGCGACGATAGGAACGTCATACAATCCGCCCTGAAAAATTCCGTTAAAATCAACATTTCTTCCGTAGAACCGTGCCGGTTAAAGCCTTTTTACTTCGACAAAGGTGGGGTATATCCACACTTAACTCACTGGTAAAAATGAACTTGCGTGTGAAACACGTAAACCGGAATTTTACGAGTCGCGGTTCCCGACTGCTGCGCTGCCATTTTATGTCAGCGATAACATTGCTCTCTCTCCAATACGCGGCATTCAATATTTATAAAAGGATTCGAGAGCGCGGTGTGAAAATATCGGAGACAGAGCGAGTGCAGTGCCGGGCGCGTTCGCCATATCGCTTTGTACCGCATATTGTATTACACCATTTTTGCGCTGCTATTTTTATATTTTTACATCGCATTTATATCGCGAGATATTACGATTGGCATTTTTTCCGCTTACACTATGTAGCACACTATCATCGATACATGTAAAATTTATTTAATATTCGATTTTTTTTTTTTTATATTCTTAATTCTTTATCCAAAATCCAGCATAACATATTTCTACAATTAAATTTAATTTTTATATGATATCGTAATTTTCAATATAAATCAGCAAAATTAAAAAGTTTTGAGGAAATGCTGGGGAAAAACGAATGAACTAGACGAAAAGCGTCCATATAACATCTATGTTACACATACATTCAAACATTTACACAAATTTTCGTATGAACCTTTAAATCATATTATGCCTAATTCTAAGAATTCAACGTTACTTCTTCCTATAATCTGATAGTAACGTCAGTTTTGTAAATATAGACTGTAAAATTTTTATATAAAACAAATATATGAATTGGCTCTGGATGCTCTTAAAATAGCAATAAAAAAAGCTTATATTAAAACTCTTTTTCTCATTTTTGACAAAGTTCATCTAAAACATGTATATTAATACATAAACTTTCATTATGTAAAAGAGTTCCTAAATTTATAAAACGATACATAAGAAAAGTTTTTTGCGAAAAATGCTGTCGATAATACAAAAAATTGTAAATTCGATTCTAGAATTTGTGATGAAATTGTTCCACGTGTTATCTCAAAAATACGATACGTCGTAGTACATTTGTGACATTCGATCTTGCATTTCTCTTTAAAATTCTTCGAGAGTTGCGTTCAACAAAGACTTATCTCATATTGATAGCTAAAGCATACGTGATCCATCTTTCCTTTGCAATTGGATTTGAATGTCGGCGAGTTATCCGAGTTCGTAAGGAGCAATAACTTCTTTTTAACCCGCAAAACGTTTTACAATGAACGAGATAAGAAGAATGACTTGAAGAACGGACGGAAATTTCTCCCCTCCCCTCCTCTTCTCGGGAATGCGTGTATCGGATTTTCGTAAACGAAACGAGCAATCTTGCGGATTCTGGAATCTCCTTTTCGTGCTATGCCCCAAACTCTCTCATTGAAAGCAGCTTTAGAACTCCAATCTCGAAGAATGCCCCCGATACTGACCGCAGACAAACCGAAGACAGTTCAAATGTTTGATTTCCGAGAACTCTCTCCCTTTCATTTGATTCCTAGTTCGCTACCTAACAGTTGTGGATCGCGAGTCAATCGCTACAGCGTCTCTTTCCGCACAATTTAGTCAGGAAAAATACGGTGACGAGATAGACAACCGCCATTGTAGTGCTTTGCGAATTGCGGAAAAAAATATAAGCTCAAATAATTGCAAGATATTTTGATTGTGACAAAGAAAGAAACTTTGTCACGCGTATAATTAAATCTTAATCCAATTGTTTTACTATGATTTGACTTTCATTAAACTTACTGCAAACGATTCGAAAGAGGGGGGAGGGAGGGAAGGAGTAATCGATTTTCACAAAATTTGATCATCGATTTATTAAAAAGTTTAGCATTTAAAGTTGCCGCATTTTCAAAGTCTGTTAAAAATAACGACGCATGGTTTGCGATATAAAAGCGATTGTTTTCAAATTTATTGATATAAATCCAACGATAAAAAAAGGATTATTCTTATATATGTATACATACATATATATGCTAAACTTGTGTTGGTTTTGTATTAGTATTACTCGTTTCTGATTTTAACTTAATCTTTTGAGCCTTATTCTTATACATTTCAGTTTTTTCTGACTAATATTTTTCAATTAAATATAAAATTTAGATCAATTTTATTAATTTGCATCGCAACTATTACTTAATATTACAAATAGTTATGTACTATCTCATATTATGTGTAACACGAAGAAAATTATCTTCGTAATTATCTTCATAATTATAGTATATATCTTCAATATTAAATCGGTCAAAAATACTCCAAAGAAATATACGTAATATAATATTTTTGTATAACTTGTAATCATTTTATCCGCGATGACAATTACGCATAATATTTATAACAGATATATAAATTTTCAAATTGTTAGTTTCATGACAGCCATTTTTGAAGTAAGTATAAAGGGAAGCGAGGGAACCAGTCGGCACTATGAAAAAACGCTAACAATCCAACTTCAATATATTCGAGTATCAATTTAATTAATTGTTTTTAAATGGATTTTCTTTATAAAATAATATATATCGACAAGAAAGTAATATAAACATTATTCAATTCAATCAATTAATTCATTCAATTCAATTAAATCCATCCATTCTAATAAATTTGACTCTTGTTAAATTGTTCATAATTAATTCTTTCAGCATAGTAAAGGATTCATTTGATATTTGATTTTAGTTTTTTTTTAGTTTTGTCATTCGTCGTAAATAAAATGCGGATGAGCGGATTCCTCATCCGCAATATCAATGCATCCGTAACGACTCTAACTTCAGAGGTTCATTTCAACTTCAATCCTCTTTTATAGCCCGACGTGTCTTGCGTGCGTTTCCTCCGAGTCGTCTTAATGAGAGCCTTGCTCCTCCGAGCACGAATCGGGAAATGCGCGGAAGGACTTCAATCTGGCTTTCCGAAGGCATACCGCGCCGCCCGCACTTACCGAAACGATATATATCGTGTTCAATTTCGGGTGCTCGTATTTCGCTTCGACATACACGGCGCTATACTAGGAAAACGCTCGCGTATACGTATACGTATGTATGTTTGGGTAGACGTACCCTCGTACAGCGGCTCGTAATGTCGGCGGCGATTTAATAACGACCGCGGAGTGGTATTGATCCTCGCAGGACTTGCGAACTCCTCGGGAGTCGAGAAGTCGAAGCGCTAACTCGCTGCCGACGTGATAATTCAGTAACGCCCCGATAAGGGTAGTAGTCCCCTGTGTAGTTTCCACCACGATACGCTGGCCGTTTCCGGGCCAAGAGAGGAGAAGACCTGTCGACGCGCCTCAAAGTCCGCGGAAACCGCACAACCGTTTTGGTCCGGTTTTGTATATTATTTTCCGCAGGACGTGCGCCGGAGATGCGCCGTAATACGCGAACAACGAAGGAAATTGCCACTCGGAAAACATGTTATTTACACGACTGGAAAAGTAATAAAACGTCCTTAATTTTTCATGCAATCTGCGCCAAAGATTTATCATAGTTACGACGTAATTTCGTCATTTAAAATCATCTCTCTGTGTGTGTGTGTGTGTGTGTGTGTGTGTGTGTGTGTGTATTGCATGCGCTTTCCTTGTTATAATATCAATATTTTGCGAAAATATTAGCCATCCATCCATTATAGCCATTAATGACATCTATATTTGTTTATGTTCATCTACATTCACAATATAACGTATATTTAATTGCTGGCAAAAATTAAAATTGCATTTCTCCTAACGCCGATACATTTATTTATGATATTTTGCAAAAATTTATCGCCTATCCGTTACAACCGTTACATAAATGCGTATATGTATGCGATATACTCGTTGATAATATTTGATATTTAATAAATATCAAAATTACATTTTTGCCATTTAAAGCTTCAAACGTTTCTATTGACCGTTCTCGTTCATTACATTAACGAACGCAAGCCATTTCATCTATCGTAAACACGAGGTCGATGAAGTAAATAGAAGTCGAGGAATAGATACTTCTGCTTTTTGCGACAGTTGAAACGGAAAAGTAACATCGAAAGATACAGCGGACGCGGGATGCGGTTCGAAACAAGACAGAGTTTTCAGTCATGTCAGTTCTCGTAAAATATTTATCACCGGTCAATAAATGGATTTATGAAGCAGATTGATGTTCACCAGAGCTATCATAAAATTGAAATCAGGAGATCTGGAAAATCATTTTCACGATAATTTTCACTTTCGCCGCAATACACAACACGAGAATTTAAATCACTACCTTCTTTCGAGCTACAACTTGGAATATTCACTTGATAACATATAGCTATAATCCAAAATATCGTAAAAATTGTAAAATTATTAGCGATATAAAAAATAATATATTCTTTCTTATATTTATGAAATATGAGGGATATGTAAGTATAGTCTAAGATTAATAAAAATTTATCTTCTTAAAAAAAGATAAAAGATAAAAGGGTGTTAAATACACCAAAAAAACTGGCCCTAATTTACAATCATCAGTAATTATACATGTGTGTATACATATATTACACAATTGTATTTATTATTTTGCCATAGATTCCGTTGTAAATTACTTCTTGAATGAAGCTGAAACTCCCACCACTAAAAAAAGACTTTAGACTTAAGCTATAATTAAATGTTAATTTAGTACTAATTCATTCATAAGGCACGCAGAACAAAATTAAAAACGCTTTTTAATATAATTTAATCCTCAGTTCATCGATTGCGCCTAGTTAGAATTCCGTCTAATGCAGTCGTTGCTGGGATAAATATGAGGAAAATATGAGCTCTGCTTATCTGAGTTTGTATATATAGATAGCCACGAGCATATCGCCGTCGTCTAGCGAGCTTCGCTGCGTGGGAATTTGGCGCCAGACATTACCTATGCCTCTTGATAATATAAGATATCTATAAAGAAAAAGTGAAGATATAGCGCTCTCTCTCTCTCTCTCTCTCTCTCTCTCTCTCTCTCTCTCTCTCTCTCTCTCTCTCTCTCTCTCTCTCCCCTCCCCCTCCTTCCCTCTTATTTATATAAAATATCATTTTAAATCATTATTGAAACTTCCTTAAGGATGTATTACACTTATTTTTATGTACAGTGAAAAAATTATAAGAAAATAGATTCTAGATTGCATTTGAAAGTAACACAAAAAGTTTTGTGGCGGTTTCAAAATCTGAATAAAAAATTATTTAAATATGAGTAGAGATAGAAATGTGCTTTAATAGAAATATAATTAAGAAAACGATAAAAAATCTCTATTTTTTTATAAGCACTTTAAATATTCAAAATGATTTATGTAAAGTTTTATTGCGATACAGAGATTAATTATAAATATTTTTATTAAAAGTACATAATAAATACATAATAAATAATGATAGAAATAAAATAAAATAAAATTTTTATTTACAGAACAAATAATCTTTGCGTCTCGATGAAACTCTACATAAATAATCTTGAATATTTAAAATATTTATATTAAAAAGTTGAGATTTAAGAATTATTTTTTAATTATATTTCCATTAGAGCATTTTTGCTTATTTATTTAAATAATTTTCAATTCAGATTCTGAACCGCCGCTAAACTTCTTTATATTATTTTTAAATGCAATTTAAAATAATCCGTAAGTTTTCCATTGTTTTTTCATTGTAAATAAAGAAATTATAAAAATAAGAACAACACATCCTTAACTCGTCTTTTCCTCCTCTATATAACTTATCATTTCAACATGTATCGTAATATTATTACGATATATGAATAGTTCTCCTGAGTAGTTATCTTACTAGCATTAAGATCCAGGAAATAACAAGTTTAATATGAAACTTCACGGAAATGAACTTTCTCGATTATGGTTGTATATAGAAATATATTGTATATAGAAATATATCGCCAAAGTTAGTTCGCCGATTAATCAGGACAGTTCTCGAGACATAGAAATCCCCGTGGCTTCCTATTCCACATTGATCCCATTTACTCGGGTTAACGCAGACTGTGTGTAGTCTGCGACAGGTGTCAGTGGACGGGACACACGTGACTGCCTAAACCGCACGGTGACTGTTTTGACGCGGCTATCCGTCAGGTAATCGCGGTTCACCATCATTCGATGCGCTGCGCAACGGCTCGTCTCGAGTGTCCATGCACCATTAACATATACACGACCGCATGCAGTTACGTGGTTCGCCGATGTAATCGTATCATATAATTTATACAGTCGATGCCGACGACGATCGCGATCGTATTTAACGAAATATATTCGAATGCTGTTCATTCTTCGACAAAAAAAAAGGGGGAAAAATCGTAAAATTATAAACAAAACTAATATAAATATATAATTTAGTGTTGGCACAATAGCATTGCTGTTTACGTAAACTTTGGTTCGCGGAAAATGAGATAATAAAAACATTAAGTTAGCGTCTCTATGTAGTAACAACAAAGATGAGAGAAAATCGGAATCCAACTATATCTATATAAAGAAATAAGTTATCTTTAATGTATAGTGAATGTGTTAACAGGTAAAAAAAAAAAAAAAAAACTAATAAGAATTAAATTAATAGCTTGTTATGTTGGCGATGATAATAATTATATAGCAAAACTGAGATTAACCGACTGGTAACTACGACAAAACGATCGCTGCGCGGTTTATGCAGTTGCAGCCGTGTATGCACGAACTCAACGAGCACGCGAGCTCGCGTTCCTCTACGCAAGCCTCAACAGAATCACGAATTGTGCTTTAGCCGACTGTCCGAAAAGTGACTTTAGAAAGTTTTCTAAGCGAGCTATAGGTGGATTTATGCATGTTAGGCATTACTTTCTGGCAACCGAGCGATCGTAAAACTCTGACGATGCAGCGATATGACACGATAATACAATATCGCATTCCTGTCTCTCCTCCCTCCCCCCCCCCCTCTCCTCTCCTCCACGCGCATACATTCTATGCGCCGTATAATCAATAAGTTTAAAAATTTATAAAGCGAAAAGCCGAAGAATTTAGAAAATCAAAAAATTTAAAAATATAAGGATATAAAATTCAAAACTCAAAGAATCCAAGTTTTTACATTATAAACAATTAAAACATTAATAAAGATAATACAAAAATCTAGAAGTTCAATAATTAAAAAAATTCTGGCGCATTCTAATAATCCAAAAGTTCATCGCTTGAAAAAGTGCATTTCATGCAAATTCTGTCAGCTATCGATTCTGTTATCTAAAACAGACTATATTGTGTAGATAGCATACAATCGGACATAAAGGGAAGATAACGTTGTCTGCATTCGCCGCAATCGTCCATGCAAGAGCGACTGAATGTCAGCCACATCGAACAATTTGGTTCGCATTGATTAGGATGGATAGAAATCGATAGGATCGATATATTTGTGCTCGACGTTTCGCCAATTACTTGAGTGCACGTTTAAATCACCGATGATTTATCGGCCATCAACTCACATACGATTATTAGCCAATGTGTCAAGCTGTACTCGTAACATGATACAAAAAGCCAAGCTTAGATTCAGCATTGATATTAAATTGCATCTTTAATTATTTCTTTTTTTAGATAACGCTTGTATTACACACCTTGTTTGTAATAAAGAAATAACATGGAATTAATTTCAAATTTTTTATTTGTTTGTTTATTTAGAAATTCATTTCAATTAAATTGAAAAGAAACAAGTAAGTTTATAAAAAGCAATTAAAAATACGTTGCAGCTTCATTTGTAAAGTGAGATAGAAAATCTGCAAGGATAAAAGAAACAAAACGTCACAATGTTAATTATACCGAGTCGTGATTTGTGTAACCAGAATTTTCAGAATATGGGTCAGTTTCTGCAAAACTTAACGTTAGAGTTCGTAATAGTTCAAGAACGTAAATCGGACTAAATGAATGCGAGGTCCGCGAATTCCAACGGATATACTCCGAATTGGGCTAGAGATAGAAACTCCTCTTTCTCCTACTGTTACAGAATTTCAGCTAATAACATATCTCTCTCTCTCTCGGAAAATCCGCCACAAAACCCTGATGGTGAAAAAAGAACTGAAAGATACTCTAATACTTACGTCAGTCATCTATGAAATACGATGTCAGAAACATAAAATGTAATTTACCATATTGCATCCACAAGATTTGAACTATTTTGACAAGTGCAGTCACATTTGATCATTCTACATTTTCACGGGAAAATCATTTTTGCGTGAACGTAAGTTGCAAGACGCGTTGCTACTCGCGTGTATTTCCTCGCAATTTCCTCGCTTCTGACATCATAATCCAAAATGGCCGGCGATATTGAGGGCCCTTGCGAGCGAAGGTTGCGAGGCATTTCGAGGCAAGGACGCCCTCCACCGCAAGTCAGTCAATAACCATCGTATTGATAAGTTTGCGCTGAGTTAAAGAGAAGAGAGTAATCAACGAAATTAATTGGAACGGGACATACGTTCAACACTTTCCAATACCGGCACAACATTGTCTGGCTATTACAGTATCGCATTCAATTAACACTGGCGGCGCTAAACGAATCAATGTTGCCGTGCAGACGCGAACACCAACCTACGCTGGCAGGCGTTTAAGCGGATAAATATACTTATGAACAGGCTTTTAATCGACACATTTACGATTTGGCGAAGGAAAATAATAAAGAAAGAAAGAGAGATAAATCAATCAATTGCAGTAGACAGATTAATTTCACGATATCGAAGACATTCAACAGTAAAAAGGAAAATAAAGCTGTCGCTGAAGAAAGATCGAATTCGATTCTCTAAAAATTAAAAAGTTTGTTTTAGATCCAAAGAAAAAAAGAATAAAAAAAATATAAAAATGAATGCTTTTAAACTTGCGACATAATATAGATACCTATTTTGTGTGTGTGTGTGTGTGTGTGTGTGTGTGTGTGTGTGTGTGTGTGTGTGTGTGTGTGTGTGTGTGTGTGTGTGTACAATATATAAGAAAATTTTAACATTGTATAGAAATTTGAAAGCAAGATATCGACCATGTCTTTCTTTTACATGCTTTTATGTACTCAAGCAACCGCATCCTCGACTAGTCGACAGAATCCGCGAAGAGAGCGCCACGTTATCTACGAGGGGATGATACCGCGGCGGTAAAGTTTGAAAAAAGAAAGTGTGTCGGGTAGTTATAGAGGGGACAATCGGATTTCGATGCGAGAGGAAGGGTTGAAATCGATGTTATCGAAAAAAAAAAAAAGAACAGCTAAGGAGCGAGCGTACATATGTACGTGGGCGATGCCGGCACATAGATATATCCGCTTGGCAGGCACCTAATACGAACCCGGGGCCGAAGGACTCACTGCAAACTTGGATTTATGCTCACGCTGCAGCGCATAAAGTTCCATGTCCCTGCGTAAGCCTGTGTGCAGTGGCAAATTTCTCACCGCCCCTGCAATATTCTCTCGCCGACAGGTTAACGCCGAATATATTTCCGCGAGCAGTACTTCTCGTTTCGTTCGCCGGCCGGGCACGCGGCGGGCAATTGGATCGACCATCCTGAAGACCTGCGTAACGACGAAAGAACCGCTCGCGGGATCCTAAAGCATGCACGAGAGAGTTATTACTTATTATACGTAATATCGCGAAACTGGTAGTTTGCGAAAATGTGGCTCATCCCTTCCCTGAGGAGACAGCTCAAGAGTTACGAGCTTCAATTAAAAGTAATACATGCCAATTATACGGTGCGAATCACTTTAAATCTTTTGCCCTTGGCCTTATTGCGGTTACGGCGCATCAATTATAGGGCCGTACAAGATGCTACCAGCTTACGTATGCTTCCAGCTGTTCCAATTATCTCGCTCGCCTTTCTAAACGCTTCTCCCTGTTAATTTGATTCAGACCAGGTCTCCCATTGGAAGACTATAACGGCAATACGTCATGACCGAATATGTACAATGATGTAGTCGCACGAGAACGTAATGGATATGCCATTACGTCAAGAGAACAGTTAAAGATGGTAAAAAAAGAAGAAAAATCCTATGATACTTTTATGGCTATAAATATTCTGGAACTTTGCTTAAAATGAGACAAAAGATTTTTTTTAAACACCGGGATTAGCAACGCTTAACAAGATAAGGTAAATTAGGAAAATATGAAACTGTCTTCACATTAGAGACGATTAGTTGCCTTATTATACTTTGCTTAATAAGGAACGCCGAGAATCCAATTATGCGATAGCAGCTGGTATAGATGTCGCCGATGTGATTATCACCGCAGCTCGTTAACCTCTTATCAAAGTGCGAAAACAGGATCTCTCTCTCTCTCTCTCTCTCTCTCTCTCTCTCTCTCTCTCTCTCTCCTCCTCTCTCGCTTTCGAAAATGCGTTGAAAATCTTTGCTACATTCTCAGGAATTCTCCCTTTTCGCGAAAGACACGCATCTCCACGTCATCCTCCCCTTAAAGAATTGGTCGCAATTTCTTTTCACGGTCCACGGCAGCCGCTCTCCCTCCGGAACAGAGCTCACTATAACCATTCACAACAGGCGGGAACAGTCTGCATCCGACAAAAATTCCACCATCGGACGTAGATCACATCCTCCTCCTCGCCGCTCATCCTTCTTGCGACAGTCGGGAAGACGTTTTACGAGCAGCGATTTATCGAACCAACCCACCGCCCGCCTATGTCCCGTCCTCTCGCGTTCGCTGCGAATAGTCCATAAATTTCCGCGATGTACCGCAAGGAAAGAACCAAAAAGGGAGAGCGCCTGGAGACGGAAGGGTAGAGGTGACATAAAGGAAGACTGAATAGGCATCCTTTCGGAAAACACGCGACCTCGCTATCACAATTGCATCCGGGGTGCATTCCTCACCTGTCATTCGCACTACACTTCCCTGTACGCGTACGCAAAGATGCACATAGGTGAAAGCACGTACAAAGGAAACGTACAAAGAAACCTTAGACGTATCCCGATTTCAACGTCGCTTCATATATCTTTGATTCTCAAGAATTGATGGAGCCTTAAAGCGCACGCATACATGATGCAATTCTTCGTGCTTATTTGGCGAGGATGAAATTAGAAAACTTTGAAAGTAACGTAAATACTTCAGCTTACTTCCAGAGAAATACAAAAAAATACATCGACAAACGATTTTTCTATATTTTCTCTTTAATGATTAAAAATGATCAGTCATAAATCGCTTTCGCGGTTTTTTCAACTTGTTTTATAATGGTTTGTGCAAACTCTATATCAAAAATTCTACATAAATGGATAGATAAAATAGTAGTTACGGATACATTACTAACAAGCCATTTATACTTATATATTTCGGTTGCAGGTGTATCAGAAAACAATGAACGCGATGCGAGCAAAATGTATAAAATACGAATTTACAGGAGAAATGTATAAAAGAAAGAAACAACGAACACAGCAAACATACCAATATAAAACACTCAGATATAATGCATCGCATGAAACATATGTTATAACTTGCTATTTAAAAAATAAGCATGATGGAAAATGGTGCACCGATGGCAAATAACTATCTCTCTCAGTTTCAGTAACAGATGGTTATAGGATTCGGATAAAAATGCACGAATGGAATATGAGATTACGGTTTTATAAATCAACTAAAAATTTTCTAAGCGTAATGTTATTATTAATCGATATCATCTTATATACTGTTAAACTTTGTCATCTCTTTGTGCTCTCTATTTATTAATTTGTTCAACAAACATTTATACTCTCACACAAAGACACATCTCAATTTGAAAAAAAAAAAAAAAAAAAAAAAAACGCAAAGTCGCATACAGTTTTGTCAATTAATTTTTTTTCTCACATCTTTTTTTTAATTATCCACATTTTATGGGAACAGGAGTTTAACATTTATATTTTTGTTGTTTTCCCGATACAGTAAGTTAATGAAAACAAATAAAGGGTAATATAATGGAAAGAAAAATAATACTCGTGTTCGGTTGCAGCAGAAGTTCGATCAAAATGGAAAGCGGCACTACGCGGTGCAATTTCGCCGGCAAAAATTGTCGCGGCGGTGCATCGCCATCCGTGCGTCTCTTCAAAAACGAGAAGGTCCTCTTCCGATATTGAGGAGGATATCGTATCCACCCAAGATCCGGTATCCGGGAGCACTTTATCATCCGAGTAACTGTAGCGGGCGAGCAAACTCCTGCGGATAACGCGACCCTTCGAGAAAATGTAGCTCCGCGAAAACGAGCGAGCGAGCCGGTGAAGCGGGCGAGACGTGTCAAACAAGGACAGGAACAAGCAGCCGCGGTACTTCCGTTTTCTGAACCGTTCCGTTTTATTTCATCCCTCGACTACCCCCCCCCCTCTCCGCTCCCCCCTATGCTCCCACCGCTACCCGCTATAAAACCTAAACCTCCCTCCTTCCCGTCGGCGGAACAAAAGTTGGTTTTAGCACTTATCCGTATAATATCCTTGGAGGGTGTTCTGAACGCTGGAAAATGTACTTAGGGGTTAATTTGATTTCTACCGGGATTAGAAACCGCATATCTCGAATGTTAATGATTCGACATAACGATTTTCGTTTCAAATCCGAAGCGACGAGGATTGTTGAATCATCGTAAATTAGTCGCCGCGCGTTATTAGTATTTGTAGACGTTGAAATTTGTGCAAATAATCGTGGAATCCAATATTTGTACGCTACACGATATATATCTATCAGTGCAGTCGGGAGACTTTTCGAAAATTAAAAGATCAACCGCAGTCTGCACGATATTAATACACAACAGGTAAACATTTAAATTATGGCTGTATAAACTTTAGCTAATTAATTGGCAATTTTTTAAAATTCGCAATCCTCCATTTCCTCAAACATTTGTTTACTAATAATCATACTCAGCAAATTAAAAATGCTATGCGTAAGCATTTTTTTCGTTAGATCAACTCGTGGATCGAATCTCTATCAAGGTTCTCTTTCATGATGGCGATTCTACTTTTCTCGCGAAACGGAATTAGATTTTTGCAATGTTCGTCCCGCACCGATAATGAATCCAGAAACGTCTCAGTTTTTTCCAACATAAAGAATCGTCCGAGTTAATTAAAACGCCGGGCATCGCGGGACAACGGCGCTGGTAATTTACGAAGACTAGATACCCGTGAAAAAGGCCATCCTACACCGCGGGGTTTTGCGCTAACGGTTATTTATTTTTGCCACGCTTCTCTAGTTGTGGCAAACAATGATAGAGTTCAAGAGGTATATAAATGGCAAATTAATACGACAATCGTTCGCGAGATTTCCGTAACGGAATTAAGTAGTCGGCATTATTATTGATCCGGAAACGTTTCTCTTTTTTTTTGGAAAATTCGTTAGACCGGTCGCGGCACCAAGAGTTTCCAAACTGATGAAAAGGGCGGAGAAGCAGCACACTACGAAGAAAAGTCCGAAGAGAAGACCGGCGAAGAAAAGAGCGGATACCACGGAAAGCAGCGTAAAACGCAGAGATTGAGACAGCGGAAGCGGAAACCATTAATGGCGATGCGGTAGGCGCGAGTGAAGTGGATGGTGCACAGACAGAAGGGCTTAGTGGGACGTAAATGGAGGATGAAAATGCGGGAGGAGGAGGAGGAGGAGGAGGAGGAGGAGAAGGAGGTGGAAAGAAGAAATAAAAAGTCACGCGAAAAAGAGGGCGTGAGTGCGACGCGGACCGTAGAAGTACGTCTCTCGGAAGGAAAAGAGAGGAAAATGAGAGGAGAAGGATTGTGCAGCGCGCTATTGTGAATTCGTAACAGAGCTCCTCTCCCCCCCCCCCCGCCCTTCGTCCCTTTCCGCGTTACTTCCTCTCGTCGCGGCCCTTCAGAGTGACGAGCGCGTTACCGGCGGCAAAGCCCGGCCGACGTGGTCGGGTCGAGCGCATTTACTCCATTTTAAACCCCATTCTCATTAGAAGAACGGCCCCGAAGTGGGAAATCGAGTGCGACTTTCGTAACTGACTCAACCTACTCGCGACGTGACTACTTCGCCGTCGATCAAACGCGCAGAATACGTGCAACACCATACGCGCGCAAATCTATATCTGTCCTACTTCCGCGGTAACATGCCGATAGGCTAGACAATAGCCGTCGTGCTTTCATCGTCGTGCAATTATTTACCCTAAGGACAGGTATACCTAGCTAGTATATATACGCACAATGCCATTGTCTCTCGTCTCCTACGTCTCCGCATACATACAAACCGAAGTGCACCGACGTGCATATACGCACGTGCGCGCGGGCGGACATATACAAGTGAACAACAGACGTGTACGACAAACGTTTCCATACGCGAGAGAGACTAGCAATGTGTGTTTTGCAATGTATGTTTACACATACTATCGAGGCATATTTGCATGGATGGTGGTGTTAAAAGGACGAGGCTAGCGATTGCAATCGCTTGATGGCAATTGTCCAGGAAAAGTCATTAATCGCGAACGAGACCGTTACGGTTGCTTAAACGATTCGGATCGCACCGCTACCGCGATTGGTCTTCAATTTCTTCCGATAGAAAGGGCTTGTCGAATGGAAGCTTGATTCGATCGCTCCTCTGAAAGTCGAGGGGACGTAATTGGAAGATTTGTTCCTTTGCACGCGGAATTATTTTCCCTTAATAGCTTTGCGCCAAATACCAGGCGATTTAATTTCACAATGAAAGAAATGGCTGTCTATAAGTCCATGAATGAGAAAAAGTTCATTAAATAGCCGATTCTTACCGAAGAATATTCCATTTTCATTTTCCAAAGATAACTTCGCCGTATTCTCTAAACAGAAATGTTTACAGAAAGTTAGTTTATAAAATGTTTGTGTCCTTTTTTTTTTTTTCTTTAAAGAGGATTTAATTAAATAATTCGTTGTGTTTCGATCGCGAAGTGCGTTTAAGCGCGCGAAAGTGTATATCGATTCGATTGACTTCGCCGACTATCGCCAACTTTATAACGCAAACCCGATTAAATTTATTGGCACCGACCGCAAGCCGCAGCAATATGAGAAAAAAGTTGGTTTCGCCTAAATCGGGCGATACATGCTCTGGCGAGCCGGCGATCCTCGCCAGAACGATCGCTACCGTTTCGGCAAAGTCGTAAAGTCGAATCGAAATTCACAGACGCGGCTCGTATAAGCGACATAAATTCGTCTCGGCCGAATGGAACGCGCGATCGTTAAGCTATCGAAATCCAGCCGCGATTTATTATTGCTAGCTTCGCCGCCCCGCGCTATGAACTCGTCACGCTAGCTATTCTCGCTATTTCTTTCGCGATTCAGTGAGATCGACATTCGACGATTGACATTTTCGCCAATTTCAGATTTAGAGTGCAACGCGCGAATTCAGATTTTTACATGCAATCACGTGATTCACACTCGATTTGTTTAAAATCTCTCTAAGATTGTCTTTCTGCAAATGCAGAAAGATAGTCGTGAGATACATCAGAAAACTAACATCCATGGAAAATTTTAATGTTACTGTACACAGATTAATAAATTGGCTGCTATTCGTTCAATCAAATGTGCACAAAGAAACTTCCAACAGTGCAAAAGTGTTTTATACGACGTCATTAAAACTAAAGAGGCCGAGCCCAAAGAGGTGGTTGATTATCGCCATCGTAAACGAGAGACGAGCAGGCTACTGGAGGGGCAATAATAATAACGGTAGCTCGAGAGAAACAAAGAGGAGAGAATTAAAAGGAGGACATTTCAGGTAGTTCCAAGGTAATATTTTCCGAGGAAAATGAAAAACGGAGCGTCTGCGGGACACATAGCTGAAGTAAACGAGCGCAAAAAGTAGACAATAAAATGGCTACGAAAACAACGGTAACTGCTGCAATGGCGCGACCACAAAGAGCCAATTTACGTACGCTTCCATCCGGGGAATCTCGGGAACGGAGCGACCTAGGCGAACTTTCTCGATCGTGAGCAGCCAAAAGTGTGACCGAGCGGAACAAGAGCTTCCTGCCGGCGAGTGGCGGCAGCGGCGCGATGCGATGCGATGCGACGCGACGCGATGCGACGCGACGCGACGCGACGCGATGCGATGCGACGGCGGGCACGGAGATTCGGAATCCGCGCGACGACATTGGCGCGGAAAAAAGTGCAAACTGCATTTTTGCACCCGGAGAGACCCCGCCCGGAATGTGTTACGCGAGCAAAGTTCGCAACTTCCCGGTAGCCGAGCGCCTGGTCCCATTTACGCGCTAACTACGCCCGGAACTTGTAATTATCCGCGTCAGTTTTACGATAGCGTGGATTTAGGGGAAACAAGGGAAAGGGAAGGGGGCGATGGAACGGGGTAGAATCAGGGGGAGGGGGAGCGGGGAGCGGACGCGCTTTCGATTTAATGACTTCCGCCGCATAAAACTTTACTGTCGCACGTCACCGACGCATCGCAACGCGCCAATTCCGTGTGATCTTCTCGTAAAGCGACATATTATGTCTTACACTTTTCAGTTAATGGGACATTCGCTGATTTAATAGTAACGCAGAAAGCTGCAGGCAACGTTGAACATGCCTTGCGTCTTCGCATAATCTCCCTTTATTCATTCCCTTTCGAGAACGTTTGTATAAAGCAATTCTTTTTTTTTTTTTTTTACATTTTAGTCTATGAAGAGAAATTTCTATTAACGTTTTCTCTAGGAATGATTACAGTGTGTATTTTGTGCCAGGACAATAAAAATATTATTAGTTTTTAAATAATGAGAAAATCAATCTGCGTTTCAATCTTCTGATTCAATTTATGTGTCATAATCAACGGCACGATTTATGTGTCATAATCAAACTAAAAAAATTATACACTTTCATCAAAACTTGCTTTGGAAATCTCTTTTTATTGCTAAAACAATAAAAAGAATCGTTAAAATATTGATTGCTTAATGTTTTAATGATAGTTTTAATTTGTAAATTTATAGCGTTCTATACGGCGTAAACTCAATCGAGTACCAAACAGGGAAACTGCACGACCTGGCGCTGAAACTGGCTCTTTCCAATCCTTTCTCCACGTAATTGGGACATCGCACAAAAATAATATTTTAGCTAATAACATGTAACGTTTTACCCTGCTTTCTCTCTCCCTTTCTTTCTCTCGAGATATGATCTTTACAACACAGAACATTCTCAGCCATCGAGAGATCCGACAGACCCAATATAAGCCTAGAGAATTGGGATGCCCAAGAGATTATATCAATATCAACGAATAAGCATATTCTACAAGCATGCGCGTGGAGTTACGAAGAGGAGAGGACTTAAAATCCCTTTTGAACGCAAAGCGCAGCTCCATTCCTTATCTTCTTGAGAATAAGATAGATGAAGAGGGATCTGAAAAGATCCTCGCGCAGCGCAACGCCACATATTGTCCTCGGCTAATAAACCGCGCACTAACTCGCGACCGATGAAGAATGTGGCATTGCGGGGCGATGAAAGAAAGAGTCTAAAGAGGGAGATCGTAGGAAGGCGCGCATTCGTACAAAAATAAATCGGATCGACGAGACGAGCTAATTCAGCGGAGATGGCGATCTGAATTAGCGATGTAGCAGTGTAGCGATCTAGACATGCTAGAAAAGTTGCGATAAGTCAATTTTTCGAAATCTTTCGATACCTGCAATTCGTCACGTTCGCGAAGACCAATCAAGATCTCCTTTAGTGTGGAATCATAATTCACTTCCGTAAGAGAGAAAGAGAAAGAAAGTCGGCAAGGAAAGATTCGAATCTCGATTCTGAAGCACGCGCGTGACTTTCACGGCTCAACAAAATCTCGTCATTTCATGCCCGTTCGACTCTAGTCTTTAGTTAGTTCCTGCATTTATTTTCACCTTTTTCTATATCTATTTCTAAATGTTTAATAATTCAAAAGATTACATTTTTAAATGTATATTAGTATACTAGTATAATTATATATGATATTTCCAAATCACTTGATTTAATATTAACATTAGAATTTGATGAATGAGAATTAATATATTATTTATTTTAAGAAGAAGAAAAATTCTTCCTTTTTCTTTCATCTGTAGATAAAATCTGCAAACGATAATTTTGCTGACAATTACTTTTTTATCTCGTATATTAAATGTTACTAGTTTACAATAATCCTACAGTAATAATTTCTTTCTGTAATACAAAATTTAAAAAATCGCGAATAAAAACCACCTACCAAATGCATAAAATCAAAATTACAATATCAGGAAAATAAAAGTAATTTTACTTTACTTTAAGTTTACATGTATAAAAGGATATGTATAATACCAGGATCAATTAAAACGGATATAAAAAAGACACAGAAGTATGTTAATTTAAAGCTATTAAAGAAGATATAAGAGAGAGATATATATATATATATATAAGTCGCAATTAAAGCGCGATTACTCATAAAAAACAATCAAGAAAATAACAGAAAAACGATGAATTGTAAAATATTTCCTGAAAGAAAGTATCGTAAGAAGGTCAACATGCGCAAGAATGAATTATAAATGGTAAGAAAATACATGGTATAATTGCATAGCTTTATACGCGCGCGCGCGCGTGTGTGTGTGTGTGTGTGTGTGTGTGTGTGTGTGTGTGTTTATCACACACAATTTATTCGATAAACGAGTGTCGATAATTATTAATGTTGCAATGTTTCATCTTCATTGCCGATTGCGTATGCATCGAATAATCGTGAGTAAATTGATGGTGCACGGTAAAGGTAAAGGTTAACGTGAAGCCGCTTGTAATGAAATCAGCTGAGCAAACCTCTATACGTGTATCAACTTCACAATCTAATCAAGCGGAAATCTAATTAAAAAAAAAAGAAAATATAAAGTTTCAAGAATCAGTAGATTAACTTTACTCTTTGCCAACCTTCAGAAATATATATAATTTGCCAACCTTCTGATGAAGATGTCTTCCTTATCTTGAAGATCAAGATGGATAAGATTAGAGAATAGATCAAGTTTTAAATTAAAAACATTCTCATTTTATTATTAATTTCGGCCATTTATTCCATTATTTCATCTTTGACTATAACTTCCAACTTTAGACGAATTTCTGATTTTAATATGACATTTCGCAGTTTTATTCGTCTGTCGTAGCTATGTACAATGTAATCGAATATCATACAACGCTTTTATGAGAATCATCACATACAAACGTCACGTGAACAAACATGTATCAAAGAGGGATCACGTGAATGACGATCGATGTCTCACTTTATCAAATTATGACTGATAGATAGACATGACCGAGTAGATCATCATCAAGTTGATTTCTTTGAAAAGTTATTTTAATTTGTAAATTCAGAATAAAATATATATAAATAGATATATCTGTCTTATTTTGAGCTATCCTCGTAAACAAAATTTTCAGAAAACTACGTTTGCTCGAATATTTTTTTCCTGGTTCCAATATACATCACGTTTCCGTTTCAATACAGATTTTCGGCGGATTGAAAATTTCATCTCTGCAGATCGGTATATCTCCCATTGAAATACTGCTCGAAACCGCAACGTTCAATCAATGAATTTCACTGCAACGGAAGACAATCGCGAGTGTAATTTTTCGTTCATATTTACGGTGACTCTACCGTGCGAATTATGTGCATAGCGGAATTACAAATGAGTCTCCGTGCTTTCGCAACTCTCACATAATGGACGCGCATTCATCATTGATATTACTTTGATTATTTCAGAGAATTTTTGATTAGTATTGATGCATGATCCCTCCTCTCCCACTTTTCATTATATTTATAGTTAAAATTGCAAAACGCGGAGGAATAATGCATTTCGCGCTTCAAAATTTCAAACGATGTACGTCCGTCGCACGTGACGTTATAATTGAACACACAATTTCAAATTTCGCAATTAAGCTTTAATTTAGTTTAATATATTGATCGGAAAATGAAGTATGTCGCGTGTTGCCTCTGTCTGTGAATTAATAACGTAACATATTAATGAAACATTTACAATTTGACATAATGACTAAAAAGTTAACCTTTCCTTTTTATAATTAATCAGGAAATCGGTTTTGCTCATTAAATTGTTGAATTATCAAGTTACTTTATAATACTTGCGTATATAATATATATTGGCAAATAATATAATATATCGTTTGTTGACATGTTTTATTGAAACTCCACAAATATTTAATAGAATAAACAATTTGTACCTTGTATATAAACATACATTAAAATCCGTGCGTTACTCCGCCTGTTTTCAGATTTCATCTTTGCGACAGTAGAAAATAATTAACAATATTTTTTACCGAAAGAGGTAAAAGCAATACAGTGTACTTTCCTTCAACTACATGCATCTCGCATACATGCGTCGAATAATAATTTCGTTCTCAAGTGTCGTGAACAATGCGCCAGCTGAATCGCGTCGTGCTCATTATCGCCAGAAAAAAAAAAAAAAAAAAAAAAAAAAATAAATGGGACTGCTGATAATAGCGTCGCATTATCTGAGAATGAACAATAGACCAGTGCGAGTGAGTGATGTATAGCATGACGTAAAATTTAAACTTCCGGAAACAGGCGGGGAAAGGTGGGCACGACATACAAGAACGCACTGAATTCACATTCCATCTACGTTCATCAGTTCATTTCTCCCTCGCCTCTGCCACGCCTTCCTGTGTCGATTCCTCTTTTTCGCCCGAACTCGCACGCGGATTCAGAAAGTTTGGAACAGTTGCGAGAACCAATGAAAGACATAACAACAGGGGCATCCAAGCGCCTGTCGAGCGCGGGATGATCTCCCATGAGAAAAATTTATGTGAATGTTCCACCCACACACACACACACACACACATATACATTTTTGCGATATAACTTTCATCGTTCGCCGAGTGTAAAAATAGGGATAACGTTTCGGTGTACATAGCGCCGATGCGGCTGATCGGGATAAGGATAGACGATGGCAATCTCGTTATGTGTACCGGATTGTATGGAATCGCGCGGATCGAACATGATCGCGCGATGTATAAGCCGAAACATGTAAACTGGGCCGCGATCGATCTCTCTCCTTATTCTTCGAAATCAAGCTCGATCGCGCGCCTCACCCGCTAGAGTAAGAACCTATATAAATTACGGCAATAGATTCGTAAATGTTTTATAAACGAGTACCCATTATATCAAAAAGATATAGTCGGTCGGAGCAACGCTCGGGCCAATAGCCTGTGTTTAAAATTGCAATTCGTTTCTAAGTAGAAGAGAAGCGGACAGTACTATTAAAATTGTATTCGCGCGAGAATTCGAAATTCCTGTTCGGAGAATATTTTATTTCAAAAAGCAGACGACATTTAATGCAATTCTTGCAATCGTTAATTTAGAGCATTCATCACGTTACCGATCGCTTGCATCACAAGCTTTTTTGCAAATATTATCTCGCAACACGCTTTCATCTCGAGCTACGTTCAATCATGCTTAACTTCCTGTTAGCTCAAGCCAACGTTTCGTGACTTCCTTGATAAACTTGACAAGTCCCTGCGCCTTGAAAAATGTTAGAAATCTTATAGCGGAATAAACGATCTTAACTAAACGAGACGCCATATATTAGTGGAATTTAATAGGAAAACGTGCTACGGGTGTCTATTTATTAAAGTTCTTCGTTTAAATAAAGCTTTAGAAACTTAAGCATATTTTTATAGTTTTATTTAATATTTCTATCTAAAGCCTAAATAATATTGCTAAAAAGTAACTGATAGTATTAAAACCGGTATTAACATTAAATCTCTGTAAAGATTAAGCAAGCAACTTTCTTTTTAACGGAGCATATATTTGTTTTTATCGCAGAATGCTCCCCTGATCTAAAAATTTCACTTAACGCCGTAATGGCAAATATCGATCGGCGACGTGCTCTGAAATTAAGAGCTGCTATTAACCCAATTAATTACCATTATCGTATGGTTGACGATAACGACACGATCAAAAAGAGAAATCTCAATATGTGTCTTTATAAGAGCACTTCGCATCCAAATATTGCATTCCACTTTGTTAAACATTCTGCATTCAAAGTAATGCAACGCGAATATATTCGAAAAAAAAAAAAAAAAAAAAAAACAAGTTGATTATAGCGTCAATCGTGATGGTAAGCCGCAATCAACGAGTTCTTCTTTATTCCAGATTTATCTCATATTTCTTATCAATAACATATATAGATACTATAACTAATTTCCTGCGTGATAAGGAGAAGTAACTGTTTTCCATTTAAAAAAAATAAAAAAATTCCTGTGCTTTATATCTTTTTATAATATTATATTTTTTTATTATTGAATGTATGTTTAATTTCAGGATTTGATCTAGAATGCGAGATAGTACAGGTACACTAATCAAGTGTTTCTGGTTAAACAATATTTCTAGCTCTTCTCATCTTTGACAAAAAGTTTGAGCAAAAAGTCGCATCTAAGTTAAGATACGCGCTTGAGAGCGCTTAAATCGTCTCGAAATTAAATGGTCTACTTCAAAAAAGATTAACGCTTGTCAGTTTGCAATGAACAAAAGTTTAATGGTCCAGAATTGAGTTCGTTCAAGGAAAAGAATCGACAAAAAAAAGGAGGGGGGGAATGACAGAATTCGAAGGTACCAAGACATCGATAGACAGAAAATTGAATTTCAGCTGCTAAGAACGAATGGCCCAAAGAGGGACAGAACATTGACTACGAGAATTCTCCTTTCGATCGTCTCTTCGATATCTCTTTCTTTATCTTCCTTATCTCGATAAAATCTCCTTTTCACAGAAACAGATGTAACAGGTATAAAATCATCGTAAATTAACATTTAAATATTAGATCAACACGTTACGTCTAATAATGGCATCAAGTAAGAGATACAAGTAAAAAATACTGTAAAAAAAGATTCAAAAAATAAATTTTGTTAATTAAAATTGTTAAAACGTTATCTAGTAAATATATCGTGTACATCGTTTCACAGACACACAAGAATATAAACGCTTATCAGAATATAAATAAATGCAAATCAGTTTCTGTAATGCAATATTTCTCAAAATAATGGGAATAAATGTAAACATTTGCTTTTTAAGAGTTAACCGATGGCCTAGTGGATAGCTATTTCCAATCATTTGGCTACCGTACACGCGATGTAAGCGAATCGCCATCCAAGCGAAACGAGATCTTTTTCACCGTAAAACTAAAACGCACGATTCAAACGTGCATTATAATCACGAAATACCGCGTTGCAGTATCAAACGCGATGGTATTTTTCCGCGAGAGAAATATTTATATCATGAATTATGCAACTAACGTGATAGTTCACGATTCAAGTGCACAGACAACAATCGTCATTTTTCCTGGCGTAAAAAACACGATGCGATTAATTTTTCAAACCACGTCACTCGCGTTACTTATAATTCAATAGCGCTAAGATTAAATCAAACAGAGCAATAAAGCGCAAAGTGTCGCGCCGGTGCGATATGAACCGCGGGCGATAGCCATTGATTACTGTACTTCGCTAATTATAAAGTTCACTCGCGCAGTTCTGCGAACAGGCAACATTCGCGGTCGTGCAATTAAGCCTGCACGCATGCGATGATAATATTGCGAAGCGATATGGTATACACACGTATCATGTCACGCCTGCGGAAGCGCTGGACCGATAATAAGGATATTGGCAACGGCCTAACGGGAAGCGGACAATGATCATTAGAGACAAGAGTGGTCCGTGAAGAGGTATTCATCGCGACTACTCGTCTACGTATAACAAGGTCGTTGACCTATCACGGACATCGCATCGTTTCCTCGCATTTTCCTTGTCTTTGTCAGGTTTTATCGGCCGGACGCGATGCCTCGTAATTATGATTGTACAACGAATGAAATGAGGAATAGACCACTATGTATAGTCCAGTGAATCAGTGAACCATTTCGGTACAGCTTTCGCTTGAATAGAAGTTATTTAATAGAATGAAGATTTAGCAAATTTATTGAAATATGATATATACGATTTACGGTGTAGATGCCAAAAGAAATGTAAATAACAATGTTAAGTATAATACTATATACCTCATTAGCAAAATATACTCGTTAACTTTTCAAACCGCGTGTGGAATTCCTCAAAATAATTTTTTAATTCTTTAATCTATTTTAACTATTTTTTATTTACTTAGTATGTCTAAAGCAGAAAGTGAGAGTACTTTTAATAATTTCATAACTCTTTCATTAGCTAAAACAAAAATATTTTCATTTTCTTTCTCTGTAAAGTCAACAAACTTAAGTTTTCTCTATAGTCACTGAAATTGTTGCTGTAATTATGCAAATGCTGTAAAGAAAATTTTTATTTCCTACCCGAGGAATATTTAATTTCGACTAAAAAAGAAATCTGTATTTAAAGTCACGCATCGTCCGACCCTTAGACATAGATCGCTTCTGTCATATATATTTTTTAACAAAGCATTGAGTTACATTAATTATTATGATTAATACACATTAAAATTTACAAAAATTTCTTTCCGTTTCCCCAATAAATTTGTAATTGTCACAATAATTCGATCAACCAATAAAACGATAATATCACGTACAGTGATACAGAATAATTTTTTTCATGACATAAATTTTTAAATGTTTTTCTCTTTGCGAGAGATTACAAAAAAATTACGTATAAGATTACGCTAAGTATTTTTAAACTTAACTTTTGTTTATCTAATTTTTCAAAAAAGTCTGATGTATATACTGCATTTCCAATGGATTAAATATTATTTAATATTTTCATTAGAGATTCTGCTTGGAAAATGCATTTACTACTTAGAAGATAAATTCAGTGGCGTAAAATATCATTAATGCGTGAATCATATTCTGAATAAATAACTACAATTATATATGACAACTTTTTATACATTTATAACAATGAAAATGCATGATTCTCAATTATGGACAGATAATAAAGTTGGATGTGGATGCCCAACTTTATTATCTGCATACATATAACGATTATATCTATGCACAATGTAAATTATTATGCACAAAACGCAGAGAATTTGTATTGATTTTTATAACCAAAATTGATTAAATCTACAAAAATTTACATGAAAAATATACATACATAATATACATGAAAAATAATATACATACATACATTAAAATTAATAATTAACTCTTCTTAATTAGATCTAGAGAAATCTTTTTGAGAATTAATAAAGATTAATATTTCATTGGGAAAATAGTCATAATAGTTGACTAAATACTTAACAGTTACACATAAGTAATAGGAATACTATAATATAATAATAGAAATAGGCAATTGTATTGTTATGTAAAAAAATGTGCATAATTGAAGCAGAAAGAAAGTCAATTAGCTTTTTTTAAAGGGTAGAATATATATTGTAATGTATATTGTATTATATTTGTCTTATATCATTAATTTTTAAAGATATCTTCATATATTCATATCTTAAAGATATCTTCTGGCTGATACAGTCGATAGCCTAGTTATATAAAAGTAAAGAATGACAACCTAATACATGCGACAGAGAAGCTAATCGATTTGCTTAACAGTTGGAATACCGGGTCACGCACTTACACAGTTTTTCAAAGTTTTGTCGACATCTATTAACGGAAACACGTTATATCGATTTGACTCCTTAACTTCCAGAGAAACAAAACATAATATTTTAGTGACAAATGGTTACATGCTTAGTTCTATAAATATTCTACAATATTTGAAAAATAGTAACGGAATATTCCACTCAATTCCTTTCACATTTTAGCGGAGAACAACACTCGTCCAAATTAAATTAAAACAAAATAAAAACCATCATCTGCATTCCATGAGGATGACGTCCTTCAAACCTAAATGGTTGCTCCATTCGAGTTTACCTAAAATGTCAGAAACTCACGGTAATCACTTCAGCCAGAAGATGTAGCACAGGTACGCAATAGGCTGCCGTCTAGAGAGAATCAGAATGGAAGAGAGATGAAGAAGAGGCAGAGAGCAGAGGAGGTAGAGATGGAAAGGGAGGGAGAGGGAGGGAACAAGTAAGCAAGAACCAAACCGACCTGTCTGAGTCAACCGGTCTAACCACATGTTTGCCTGCGAGTCGCTATGCAACCGGATGGGGTTCGCTCAGAACCGTAAGCAATCTCCGTTAAGCCGCATTTACACCAAAGAACAAATCGATCGATCCTCGAGTAAAGCGACGTTTATCCCCTCTGTGATCGGTACCACAGACAAAGAGACCCTCAACATGCCAGTACACCCGCATTTGCAAACGCCCAGTGAGGTTCCCTGATTTAATCCTTTGCGTTACCCAACTTTTCGGACGTCGCCAAAGGCACGCAGCCACGGGGGTAAAAGCGGGCGTAATCCATAAAATACGACCCTCGAGAATGTGGAACGAACTCTGTTCCCTGCCAAGTGGCAGGGAAAACGAAAAGCATGACCACGAGCGTGAGTATGTATCACATAGCGAATAGTTACTGTACGTATGAACAATGCTTAAGGTCCCATGATCGCAGCTCTCTCTTAGAAACGTGTATCACGAGTCATCAATATAGGAGAAAATTCAATGAAAGCAGCGCTACATAATCTCCTCCGTCATCGTTACCTGGGATAGATTTATTGACGTCTAGATTAACTCCTCCCGAGGGATTATATGACACACCCTTTTTAATAATCTTTAAAATAGGAAATATATTGAGAAATAGTTTACTGTACATCATACAGTAACATGCACATGCAGATATTTTTTTATTAAGTATTTCCTTAGAACTGCGTTTCTTTAGACAAATTTGAATTTTTTTTTTTTTATAAAAATGTCAAAATATTCAATTATAAACAATTATAACAAGTAAGATCAAGAAATAAGATTAAATTTAAAAAGTTAGGGAAATAATAACATTATATTTCATTAATTTCAAATTTTATTAATTTTATTAATTTCAAAAGTTAGCTTTACTTTAAAACAATTTTAATAGTCATAAAATATATAATGTTACAAACCATATAATGTTATTAACCAAGTTGTGCAATAAATAATCTCTCTTGACTTTTATGTTAAGAGGAAATCGATTCAAAGTCGGTAAAAGAATCTGTAACTCAAAGAAAATGCATTAAGGCGTCCTATATAAAATATTAAAGTATGGATACATACAATAAAATAAGTATAATAAGTCATCTTTCTTGGAATTATTAATAAAATTCTATCAAAATTTGCAATTTTAAATAAATTTAAAAAAATTTTTATAAGTGGAAAGAATTTATAAAAATTTATAAATTACAATTATTTGCTTTTTTAATCAAAATCTAAAATACAATTATTATTAATATAAAATGTAATAGTTACAAAATGTTTATTAATTTTTATATAACAGTTAGAAATTAGCATTAAAAGATTAACAAGGCCCTTAATTTTATACTTAGATCGATGAGCATGAAAATTAATAAAAACTAATATATTTATTAAACGAAAAAGATCCTCTCTTTCTCCTCTCTTCTTGGTAATTTAAAAATTGGCAACTATTTTTTTTGATAAAACAAAATTTAGTAATTTTACACAAATATACTCGTACTCGTGCTTTTCTCATGATATATAAATAAGAAGACAAATGTCGATATTATTTAAAAGATTAAAGCATCATTGTATATCAACAACACATGTGTATTTAATGAAGAAAGAAGTCGCTGCAGAATTTGCGTTTACAATATTCATGCGTCATACGTAGACGGCGAGTATTCCCGACTACGAAAGGCCATCGATGACATATTTACAGTGCATTGAGCACACAATATTTAAATTTTAGATGACCAGACAGCATACCGTTGTACTCGCACGCGCTGTGTCGTACGCTTCGGGTCGGATAGCTGTAATTCGCTGTATTCCCCCCCCCCCCACCTCTTTCTAACACATATACACGTACACACACACACACATATATATATATAACATACATACATGCATGCATGAAACCTCTCGAACCGTCGTTTTTAAAGTTCGATCGGATCTGGAATGGGGCTAGATATTTGCCCACTCGGATATCTCGCACAGCTTCGCTGTTCGGCCGGATATATCGCCCATGGATTATTGGAAGTCTGCGACGAATGATTGGTTACACAAAATTTGATTCACCTCACCGCCTTTTTTTCATCCCTCGTCCAACACTCGTCATGTCGCAAAAGGTAATACATGTGCAACTGTTGAAAACATTATACTGTATTATGTACAATAATAATATATTTAACATACGTTTCTCCAACTGACAACTCGTTTAAGTTAATATAAAATAACTATAACTTATAAATGTAAACACAAATAAGAAGTGAAATGAATAATTTGTGAATCTGAAATAACTTGATTTTTTTTTCGATACTCATACGTTCTCATAAGCCATTGTATATGTTCAACGAAAGTTTCACGAGATGTATATACATGTGTACCACCAATATACAACCCGTCATCAGTGTGCGCAAGGACGCTGTGCGAGTTCGAGAACTATAATTTGGAAGCCATCTCGCATACCTACGCCAGTTCATCTTTATCATTAGTCAAGACTCGCTTAACATGCAGGACAATCGTGACGAAGGACATTATCGTGCACAAATAATCAGATACCATCGGGATAGAAAGCGGAAATGGTATAACTCAGGGAAACTGAAGATGCCTGAGGGAAGAGAATGGGGAGGGGGGAGGGGAAGGGAAGAGGAAGGGGAGAAGAGGTTGGAGGTAATAGTTCAGCGTAGCTGTATCAGGACAAACTGTTACGAGCAGGTGAACACATATGCAGCTAAGCCACATCGTGAACGAAAAGAGGAGGAAAATGAAGTAGTTGCCTCCTACACGGGAATTCGCTTTGAAATTTCCACTAAACAGAACTATGCATTTGGAATTTCCTATGCGTAAAGAAAATGTTCGACAGAAAATGCTCTTCACGTAAGATTTTTCTAGAAAAGTTGGAAAATAATGTTACACAGAATTGAAAACAAGAACTGAACAAGAATTGAAAATTGCAAAAAAAATTACATATTATTCAACAATGTATTCAAATTGTTGATATCTTTAGAAAAGCCAGATTGACCCTAAAAAAACATCTAATTACGATAATTTTGCTGAAAACATTACACGATCTGATTTAACAACTTCAAAGTTTTAAAGATTAAAATCGGAACACTTTAGCAATTATCTAAAAGGATAGTTGGGAATAAATTTAAATATAGATTCATTTATAACTTCAAATTTAATTTGCGGAAATTCTTATTGCAGATTCTGCTTGTGAGGTCAGACGAGGATCCGCCACAGGCGTATCGTGAAAGTAATCTCGTAATCTCAATTTTAATCGCATTCATAATGACACACAATCAAGCTTTGTCTTTTGCAGCGTGAGAAAAAAAAACGAGATAGAGGGAAATTCGTAGAGTATATTTCAATCTGGAACGCCGGCCAGCCGGAGATTTAATTAAAGATGCATTGCGCTTCATTTCTAAAGTTGAATGAAGCTCAGCAGTGCGAACTTGGGACCTGCCCTTATTACATGCTATCGTGCCGGATATCTACATTTTATTTTCCTCACGGAGTATGTATATCGCATGTGGCTGCTATGTCAATTAAACTTTTTCTGCACTTACGTTTGCCCTACAGATATCGCCATGAATCCGACCGCCATGAATAACTGTATGCGAGGTATGAACGTTCGTTTTTTTCTCAGAGAAAACGCGAGGTTTACGCTTCTTACTTTTGCCATGAATTAATTCGACTGACCAGCGATTATTTCTCGAATTATCGTAGCAATGAACTTTCAAAAACGCACCCTTACATCGTGTAATTGAGAAAATTCCACTGCATTTTTATCGCAGGTCTCCCTCATCATTCGACTGCTCCACGTGTTGTGTCACGTTCACTTAGATTAATTAAACACCCGATATTAATTAAAACCCAGCCCGAATAAATATGCAGCAGTTGGAAATTGCCGCGCGATCGCATTATTCGTGTAGCGTTTTTCACGCGAATGCACTTACGATTAATCCTAAAGGGCATGCAATCGCGCCGGATGCATTGCCAGTTATGCATAATAATCAAACAATTTGCATGAATTTCTTTAACATTTCTATGCAACATTTCGCCAGGATTTTAATACGCCGAAAAATACCAGTGACTCTGCATCTCATTGACACAAAATGTAATGTAATCAATATCGCTCATACATAATAACGTGTATATATATATATATATAAATGCGAAAAAAATGCATCTCACAACGCTACCTCATTATTAATATATAAATGTTAATACAGAATACACCCAACACATCATATTCAGGTTTCATTCGGTTGTTTTCATTTTCCTGTTATGAGAGCAATGTATGTGCCGTATGCGAGCATCAACAACCTCGGGTGGGTCATGAACGTGCTGGCGCCGAGAGGCAAAGTTCGAGCATGTCGGTCGTTAGAATTGTTTCACGACTTTCTTTACGATCGTACCCGGGGCTATTCTAATTTTTCACCGACGTATGTGCCGCGCAAATGTCTTTATCCGAATATTACGTTTTCTAAACGAGATTTCTAATTCGATCTTTTCATTTATTTTTTTTTTTTTTTTTTTTCTTGTAATCGCATCGTATCTCCAAAGAAAACGAAACGAGCAAGCGTGAATATAATAGGATACTGATTATCAAAACAAGAGCATTACTCAAAATCAATTTCAATATAATCTCAGACAGCAAAGAAAGAGAAGAGAACTAAGTTCCGTGCATATAAATTTATATTAATTTGCATTAATTAATTGACCACTCAAAATTAAAAATTAATTAATAAAAGTAAAGTAGTCTCTTAAAATAAATTAAAAAGCGAGTAACAAAACAAAAAGTTAAGAGAACACGTCTAACATCAATTACAGGGATAATTTATACGTCTTTAGAACACGTTTCTTTACAGGCAATAAATTTGAATGAAAAACGGGATGCAACACACACAAATAACATTACATCGTACATCTGGTACGTCTGGTGTGTAACAAAACGCAAGTTGTATCGATACATAAATTTTGAAATAATAGCATCGAAAACGTTATCGATTACGAGAATTGCTGACTTTCGTAATATATTCACTATCAAAGCATAGCCGTATTTCGCCGTGTGTTTCATAGATTCGCTCGAAGCTTCATTTGTTTGTCCGATCGCTATATTAAAACCAAAAGCATCCATTGTACAACTTCCATCTTTATACACGCGATCCGTCTTTATGACACGTTATCAATCAGAAGTAAAATTCCAACTGTAGGATATGTTACATTTCTGGGAGTATCTTAATTATTGTTTTAAATGTATAATAATTAAGATACTTTTAATTAGATATCAGACACTTTATTACTTTATTGCTGTATTCTAACATTTCTCAGGCTTAACAAGTTTACAATTTTATATAACGAATTGTCTGAAATTTAAATTAAATTTAATTTTAAATTTAAATTATTTAATCTGAAATGATTATCAGATATTTTATGGCAAAAACAATTAAAAAAAAAGAATTAATAATGTTACTTATATCAATAAATATAGAACAGAATTTATTATGCTACTTACATCAACGTTATTGTACATTAAATATTTAAAATATATTTAAATCTATATTTACATTTTAAATCATACTTTTATTCTATATTATATAATCATTTGCAATGTTACGTAATCATTTGAAATCGAATATACATAATTTGTGTTCTCTTTTCATGTTTAAGATTTTGAACTAAAGGAGTGGAGTATCTCCACTTCTCCACTCGTATCTCCACTTGATCGTTCTGCACGATCTTAGAAAAGCGTGAGAAATCTTGTTTTAATCACAACACGCATGCAAACGCGATCGCGTGAAAACACTCAAGGTAAATCCATCTTTCGATGACAAGCTCGGAAAATCGGGGACACGAAAAAACGAAAATAGAGGAGAGACCACGAGACGTCTCTACAAGTGCAGCACTCCTCGATATCTTTTTTTGACGCGGATATGTGTGTGTGTGTGTGTGAGACGTGGCTCTCGAAACACTCTTTGTCCATCTCGTTCGAGAATCACGTGGATCTCCCCATTTACCGAGTTTGAAGGCGTCCTCCCGAAAGAGGAAACGTGGAAAATCGCGTGGAACGTTAACCTATTTTCTATTCGCGAACGTGCTTTTTGACACCCGAAGGATAACCCGCGTCATGTGGGTCGCAAGTCGCGACCCACATAAACAGATGCGCCTTGCATACTACGACGTTATGCGGCGACGTGAGCATACGACATAAGGGTTGATGCATAGACCTAGATTGTGCTTTTAGATCGCGCGATAAGTTGACTTTTGTCTGTCATCCTAGATTTACTCGATCAATTGGAAATATTAATTCTATACGTTACCTTTAGATGTCGACGACAAGAACCGTGTCAATACTTTTCAAGTTAAGGATAAAAAATTCTAATTTGACATAATTTGACAAACATTTGCGTAATAATTCTATTAATAATAATTCCATTAATAACTTGAAAAATCATTCGAACGAAGAGAAATGTTTATGCGATTGTTAAATTACACTTTTACTTTTAGCATGACGCTTTGGTAAAAAGAAAAGTTGGAGTAAAATTGACGTTGTATATTAAAATCGCGCATTTTAAAGCTAATGAAATCTCGCGGCAGACTCGCCTTTTAAATGGGCGCCAACTTCAAGTTGGAGCTCGCTCCGATACCCGACACAAAGATGATATTCGTGACGTCAATGGAAATCTCTCTCTGTTACGGTCAATAGCTGTAAAAGAAGACTGTCCCTTTAATTGGGGACATCCCTTTAAATTGTCTCTGACAGCAGGTACCTCGAGTGTTCGCCGAGTGGCAGTGGAATGAACGTGTATATTCTAGACTCACCCGACGTCGCCGTGAAGTCCGTCGTCGTTATGATGTATCAATCAAGCCACAACGTGGTCATTGTGCATCTCTCTCTCTCGTTACACCGTGCTCATTGTTAATCTCACACACACTGGATACACTGGGCACTTACGGGCCGCGCACAGAACAGACAAACTGCACCGACTGCGATCGCGATGGGCTGCCGAGCGGCGTTTCAAGTACGGCCACGGCACGGCGGTTAACAGTTCGCGTCGTTCAGATGCGCGAGAAACACCAACGTCACGACGCTCGCACGACGAGCGACCGGCTCCGACTGTCGTCGTGGGCCGCTCGCTGTTATCAAAGCCGACAGGCGAGCTCGATTCTCTCCGCTCGCCTTCGTCGTACGCGTACGCGCGACACCGCTCCACCACTACCATTACCATCACCAACTTACTCTTCTGCACTAACACTGGCGACGGCGGCGACGGCGCGCTCGTTGGCCCTTCGACCGACCTCGGGCAATCGTGGCGTGCCGAATGTCTCCGAGCGCGACCGACGTTTCGCGAAGCGAACACAGCGGGCGCACACAAATTCAACGTTTCAACAAACGTTTCTCCTCCGATAAACGAAAAGAAGCATATCTTGTCGGTCCTCTTGATAACAGAGAAATTCTAACTTAAACCGAAGACGGATGAGAAATGAGACCTGAGACGTAGGCGAAACTGAGGATTCGCGGATCCGCGTTCGGGGCCCCCGGGGAGCGAGTGCGAAACGACACCCAATGAGACACGATCATACGAGCTCCGGGCCAATCATCGGTTTCTACAAAAAAAGTGTTCGCGCCTCTTTGTTTTTCCAAACGGGACAAGTTCATACCTGTCCGCTCACGAATCGAGCGGCTCGCCAATGATATCAACAAAGAAATGCCTACATAATATTGATTATTTCTATGTTTTGATAAATATAACTGTGCACCGTCATCTAAGGGTGTAATATTTTTATTACACCCTGCTATAATTTTATTCAAATATTATTTGTTCAAGAAAAGTATGACGCTCAACGTGTTGTAAAGAGACTAAAACAAAAAGAAAAATTACATTCTACATTGCATATATCCTAATTTAATTGGTCTGATCCTATTCTGATCCAAGACATAAAATTATACATAGCATTATTTCAGGATATTTATGATTGTCATTTATTAAAGTGAAACATTCCTAGAATATTCCTAGAATATTCCTAGAATATTCTACTTTGTTTTGAGAAAAATTTTAATTACTATTGAATTATTAAAATGAATTTCTCATCAGTAAAATTCTTTTTTAGAAAAGACAAGACTCTAATGATCTTAATCTTGACATACGTGAATCTGAATTGAATAAAGAAATGATCCACTTTTCTACTCGTTGTTTTATTAAGAAGTTATCAAATTAAAATTATTAAAAATGAACACAATTAAGATTTATATAACGTTCTAACCCATGTGAAATCATGTAACGATAGACCTCGTTTTACACAAAAAAAATACGAGGTGATATGAAGTAGATCTCATTTTGCATAGAAAATTGAAAATCCATAATCAAATCATTGTCAATCCATGGAATTGACAATGACAGACTTCGTTTTGCATTGCTTCACGTTTTGCATTTGAAAGGGAATTTTATCAAATTTCCTTTTTTTACGAATACATCTACATAGAATATATAAGTAATTATTGGATTGCGATGGAAATTCATCGTTCTCTATCATTATGGATAGAATATTCTTGCTTTTGTATCGTTAAATGATGTGATAACTCACATTTAAGAAATAATAAGAAATAACTGGGTTGAATATATATTTGATACAGTAATGAAAGTATATTATATTGATTTATATAAAAGTAAAATAAGTAAAAAACACTTAATAATGCTAAAATAAGCATTTAATAATATTTAATGAAATATGTATAAATTTTGACACCGTAAAATTAGTGTTTGTTTTACTTTTTCAAAATAACGATGATATATATTACACGTGAAAATTGTTGCTACATTGTTGAATACATTAGTAAAAACGTAATAAATGACGTAATAAATAAAATAGTTATGAAAAAAAAAGATAGAGATTTAATCATGAATAACTTCCTTCGATAAAAATTTTCATAAAATTTTTGTCAAAAACGTAAACCTAAAAAGTTTTAGGATATTCATTAAATATTACTAGAAGTAAATTGCTGGTTATGCATGGACATATTAATTATATCCAAACAAAAATATGATAGAATATCGACGATATTAAATATTAAAGATAGCCAACATTAATTCCATGACTATCAAGGCTCGGTGGACCTGAAGATAAGAAGAAAGAGTACGGACATTATCAACCGTCGATATAAGTACAAAATCAATTAAATTATATTATTAAATTCATGATTTATTATTATATAAATCTTTTACAAATAAGCATACAGATTTACAAAGTAATAATATCATATATTGCTGTAAAATAGCATTTTTTGTCCATAATCATTTGCTACGTAAACAATCAAACTTGTCTGATAATAACATAATACAACTAAAGTTTATATTTTTTATCATTTACTGTTTAAGACAAAATAACAGCAACATAATATAAATGTAGCAAATTATATAACAAATGTTATATTTAAGTTACTTTGATGTTATATAACATGTATGACATTTTTTAATTTGATTCTGAACCTGATTTCTCCGCCTACGGCAAAATGCAACCAATAATTGCAATAATGCAATCAATAATTGCAACAGAAAAGTTCAAACGATTATCAGAGATAATCTTTTTTCTTTTTCAATATTGTATTATATAAAGTGATGGGAAACATTCTATGTGTAAGTTATAATATTTGTTAAATTTCTTTAATAAATATATCATCATAAAACAATTTTATCTACAAATTTAAAGTTATTCTTGATTACAAAAATTATATTGCAAATGTAAAACATTTAATCCAAAAAGAGATTAATAATATAAAAATAAAATTTTTTCAGCATTTACGTCGTATATTTGCTATAAAGCTTTTGCGATCAAGAATAATCTCAACTTGTCGGCGTAACAGTTCGTTCGGTAAGAACAAACTAACAGCAATGTTACATCAATATTGTAATTTTCCACTCAGTAATATGAATGTAATATAATACATATTGTACGTAATAGTTACATTGCTGGATAGGAAATTCTAACATTAATATAACGTACATTGTATTTACTAGAGGATGATTAAATTATACAGAGTGTACTAAAAGTCCCGGATCTCTTAAATATCTACAAAAGTAATTTTAAAAAGCTCCATGTAGCTTCTTCGAAATTCTAGAGCTTTTGTATGAAACATTTTTTTAAAATAAATATCGATTATTTGTTGATGTGACCTCATAAGATTTAAGTTTCTCTTTCTTTTGCTTTTCTTATCAAATATCAGAATTAAGAAAGTGAGCAATAAGCAATAATTTCGTTTCTATCTGTCATTTATATTGTTGACTCTTTTCATAAATAACTATGTTTTAGAATGTAATTTTTTTGTCTCTTTTTCTGAACAAATGAAAAAAATATTTCTGTAACATTATGAATTAGTTTACGAGAATTTTTAAAATAAATGGAAAGCACTAGTTTTCTTAACATTTATTTATATTGCCATTTTGTTTGAAATTATATCTAAGATCTGTCATATGTTATCAAATCGAAAGCGATATAAAAAAATATTCGCATCAAAGGTCCTTGACGCTTAATCGCGATGGAAGGAAAGAAGACAATTAGACGCGGACGATTTCCACGGATTTAAATTCTAATCCTACTCGAGCAACTTGGGCTGGTTAATTTCGCTGGACGGCAGCAAATTCTAATGCCGATGCCCCGGCGAAGAAGCCCCCGGAGGAATTTGTAAATTCGACTCGGATGAAACTTTTAATCGTCCATCAGGGAAGAAACGAGGAACACGGAAACTTTTCGCATAATAATTCTTTCGTACCAACCAGCAGCGAATTCCCTACCGTTATATTCGCTCCGAGGAAATGGTCGGGAATGTTTTCCACATGTGCATCCAAACGCGTCCATTATGACGTGCAAGTAAGAATGGCCAGCACATTTTTCATTCGTGGCCCACTAACATTCGCAAGTGGACCGAGATGACTGGCTATTTCCATCACTTCTCTTCGATTGATTATTCAGAAAAATATCTTTTTATCTTTGGATATAAAACATATTAGATGTAGGAAAAATAACAAATAAATCTTTTCCTAATAATGACTGTAATCTTACAGCTCTTTCTCAGCATTTTCTCTCTCTCTCTCTCTCTCTCTCTCTCTCTCTCTCTCTCTGTTCTCAAAAATTAATAAAACACGATCGTAAATTTATATCTAATACTATAAAAATTAATCCTTTTTTTAAACTCTATCTGTTTAACTAGGAGTACAAAAAAAAATATGATCACTTTATTTTCAATAGTATTTAACGGTAAATCCTATCTGTAAATTGTTGCAAAAACAGTTTATATTATTGTATACTAACAATGAGAGTAAGCGTACGATAGATCAAGTAGGTAACTGTAAACATTTAAGCAACGTTTATATAAACACATTGCAAAAGTATTGAGTTTGCATATATAGCTGTAGATGTTGCAGATACACCTGGGAAATCAACCGTTTCTCGTAGCGCGCTTGATAAATGTTACGAAAAGGGAATCGCGGATAATTGCGGTTCTTCTCGCTGCATAATGAAAAATCCGAATTACTTCATCGTACGACTTCAGATCCCTACTAAACTGGAATTTCTGTCAGTATACATGACGTACAAATTTATTAAAAAATTTATTGTTATACGCCGTATTACATATTAGATTTGTTGCATTGTTTTAATTTCGTTGAAACCCAAAATTATTATTATTCGCAATTAACGATTCACAGTGGATGTATCTAAAGTATAAATCCACAGAAAAACTCATTATTTGTGATATAAACTTCTTACACGTTATTTGTGATTTCTATTTTTGAAAATTTTATATATTCTGAATATTTTATTTCGCAAAATAAAAATTGAAGCATAAGTTGAATGTAAAGAGAAAGACTAACAGAGGCATAAATGAAACTTCTAGAAAACGTAGATTGGAACATCGAAAAGAAGCGTTTTAAAAGATAAACGCCTCTCTTATATTTCAATATTGTTTCAATTTACGCTTTGTAGAAGTTTCGTTTATGCTTCTGTCATTCTTCCCTTAATTTGACGCTTACGCTCTTTTACGCTTCGCTTTCACTTTATTTTGCCAGGTCATTTTCAAAATTGGCGTGCAAGATAACTCAAAAACTATTCATTCGATTGAGTTCTCGCTGTGCATACATTTAAATAAATACTTTCCACATAACTTAAACCTGTATTTGCAATTGTATTGTTTATATAAATAATTCTTATTGCATAATTAACATATGGAAATCAATATTTTTGTCTTCTATTTCGCCACTTTTACAATTTTGCATAATTCCCTTTAAAAGGGTTCAGTTAGTAATGTAAACCTCCAAAAAGAAATCCATTTGGTTTTTTTGTTTCAAATCAATACAAGTAAAGTTACATTGCACGCCGACAAAAATGACACATCAAATTGACTTACTATTGTTCATAAAATATATATTATTTTTTTTATCAAAAAATATTTTTTTAGTAATTTAATATTACAATAACATACCCTGAAAATTTTAAAAGAATTTGTCATGTAGATTCCTTAAAAAACGATTCGAAAGAATCACCTAATTCCTGCGCGTTACATGAGGCTTCCCCCTTAATCAAGAATGCTAATCTGATTTTTAGAATGCAATATTAAATAATTGCTAATCATTAAACATTAAATAGAATTATGATCAGAACATTATGATCAGAAAATGGCGCTCAATATTAATTTTTTATCCTAATAAATTATACGATAACTTTTTTTATTAATAAAAAAATGTTTATATAATTGGTATTGTTAATGCATAAGCGTATCTTTTTCATTACTATCCCCGCAAGTGATCGATCGTGCATCGTGCCTTATAATCGTTTTTTTTTTAATGTAGATCAGTGTAGAACAAAGTGTAGGTGATACGCCATCTCTAGGCTTTTAACACGAATCTATTCGTGGGAGTCCTTAAAAATCTAAAAATCGAACATATTTTTGACTATTGCAATTACTGCTGGTCGCAACACAATGCAGTTATGATTATAATATTAATCACAAAATAATCAGTTGAACGCTCATATTATTCATGTATGCGATAATATATTTTAATGTATTTTATTGATTATGCCTATATTTTTAATATATTATATGTATATGAAATAATAAATATCGTATAAAATAAAGAAAAAGAGCATTTAAATAATGACTTTTTTAGCTTATTTAATTCGTTCGCATGCAAAATATTTTACTCTATATTTTTATTGCTTATAAAATTAAGGGAAAAATGTAATAATTATTTATATAAAAGAAATGAGAATGCTGTTGATATATAATATATTAATGATATATCTTTAATTAAATGCTCATGTGTGAATAACTTAAATTTATGTGCTGAATTGTATAATAGATATAGAGATGGCGTACTCGTCTACTATTCTACACAGGTTTATATTCACAAGAGAATATTAATCAAGAATATTAATCTTTGATTAATGAATTGTAATAATAATTGTAATAACATACACTATATATATATATGTCTAATAAAAGAAACATCAAGGTAATAACAAATTGTTAATTTAAGGTTATATTAGTTTACTAATATTACTAATGATTTAAATCTTGTTATTAATTACTTAAATTTTACTATTGCTACTTATTTAAATCTTTTAACAATTTAAATTTTAACAGCTACGCGATTTCTATAAAATTGTCTCTATATATATATATATATATATATTGTATATATATTTTTATCTTTTATCTTTCCCTTACAAAGATATACACATATATCTTATATTTATATTCCTTGATATCATTATCCTGTTAACAATAAGAAGAATATAATAATGCTATCAATAAGATGTCTCATCAATTACATTTTTAATATTGTATTTTTTTACGAATTTAAAATTAACTTTTTACAAAAAATAACGAAGCATAAATAATTTTTTATTAAAGAGATGTAAAAAATTATTATTTAATTAAATTATAAAATAAACAAAATATGAGAATAAAAGCTTTTCGCAAATTCTTTCTTGAGATCTTATTTGTAAGTATATTACCGACAGAATGCAGTATTTTTTGTAACGACTTTTATAAAGTTGTTATAAATTACTTTTATAGATAGAGAAAATCTTTTCTATAATTAAATATATTTATTTGGTAATAAATTAGATTATAATTAGATAATATAGATAGAGAAATCCTAGAGAAATCCTATAAATTGAATTTTATACATTAATACATGTCTGCTGAATCAGAACTTTGTCAAGAAAGAGAAAATTTTTTTTTAATTTAGATCTTTCTTATTTGCTACTTCCATATGAAGCCTAGAGTTATCAACTCATGTCTATTTGTTTTATATACAAACTTTACAGCCTACTATACTCACAAGACTAGTATCGCTAGATTAATAGATTACATGAAGGAACAACATTGCATTTCTAAAATTAAGCGTAAACAATAATATGATACAAAAAGTATATATGAAAATTTGTTCATGTATGTATGTATGTTTAAATGTGCATATCTGTGAATATTTTTGCTGGAATTCGCTTTTCTAATATTCTCTTAATAATAATATCATTATCATTACGTAGATATAATATATGGTAGAAAAGCTGCGCACAAACCATAATATGATAACAATATTGGGATTTAGAGTTATAGAATAGACTATGTGAGTTGTATACAAATGGATAATAAGATTATTGTACATTTTTCAGTTAATTTTATAAGTGAAATATATTTTAATATAATTTTTATTTATTAAAAATTTCTATTACTTTAAGATTGAAAATTTATTTGAAAGTTATATAATATTAAAAATTGAAAAGGTATTATAAAGGTATAATAATTTCTTTAATTTTTTGTTACTAATATTTTTACTAATAAAATGTCGAATTCAGTTTAATCAAACAATCTGAAAAATAATTCAATAAATATTGTTTATGAAATTTTATCATATTTGAAAAATATATTTGCTTCAATTTACATGTATATTATATGTAAAGTAATAAAATCTTGTTTGTAATACGGATGAAACAAGTCATTTAAAAGTATATTTTGTTTTGATTTTATTTTTCTATGACATACACTTGATATAACTTATTGATCTATAGTATCTTGTCTCTCTAATTATGCTTTAATATTCACGACTGATTAAAAATAATCTAAATACTATACTATTCAGGACGGACTGACAAAATTGGAATTATTTTAATATTTATCATATACAATTGAAGTTTTCTTGATTAATCACCGTATTTAATATATTTAGTATTGATTTGATCGCATCATCAAATAGATATTGCTACGACGTATTTGTATTAATAATCTTATACACAATAATGAGCCCGGACGTGCATTTTCGCGTATGTGTAATATTTGTGCATAATTTCCAGTATACAAATCCGAGTCAAATGGCGGTAGTCTGCGGCGCCGGCGGTGGTGTCAGTGGCGTCCAAGCGTTCGGTTGCTCGCCAGTGATTTCCGTGTCCTGTCGATGATGGTTATGATGATGATGTGGATGATGATGAGGGTGACGGTCGACAACCGCGGTCAAATATCGTCTTTCATCATCTGGCTGCACCTCGTTCAAAGCATCTGTGGTTTGTTCGGGATAACCCATCTGTATATGGGGATGTTCTTTAGACGGACTGTCATAGTCTACGCTGACGGGTGAAGATGTTTCCGTTTGCGGCAATGTCTGCAAGTGTAACATCTGCGCTTGGGGGTGATGCTGTTGCTGACGATGCTGATCTGGAGTAGTCGATTGCACTGGCGAGGCGTGATGGTACTCGTGAATGTATTCGTTCGCGTCTGCGGAAGGAACGGATTCCCCACACTGCGGATGTAAACTAGCGTGATGTAATCCCGTGTGCGACACGGAACCATATGGAGACATCTGGTGATGCAAATGAAGGTTCAGGTTCAAGTAGGATTGCTGTTGCTGCTGGTGCTGCTGTTGCTGTTGCTGTTGTTGCTCCAGCGTACTGGAGTGTATCCAGGAATCGGTGCAGTGTGCGCCATGCTGTTCCTGAGACGGTAAATTTGACGGCACGTACAGAGTACAGCCCGTTACGGTAGTCGTAGTAGACACGGTACCAACTACCGCTCTGCCGAGGACCGTGTGCGTAGATGATGTTGGCGACGGCGACGGCGACGTCGGCCATTCTTGCGACGCAGCCGATGGCAAGCACGCGGAATTGAGATTCTGCAGCGATTCCGGACTTCGCGGTGACCAAGCCGGAGCTGTCACGTAAGCCGTCGAGTGCAAAAGCGGCATTGGCGCATACGCATCCGCGTGTTGTTCTATACACACAGAAAATATACGAGTTTGTTTTTTCATTTTTAAAATAGAAAAAAAAAAAAGATAAATTTTTAGAAATATTGATCATGCTCTTTTGAGCATCGATAAAGATTTTAAAAAAATATATATATAATTCGAAAAATTTAATAGTTATTGAATAGGATAGAAATTGTCGATTAACTATAATCTTAAGATTTGAATTGAGAGTCCGGAGATTTAATGGGGAAAAAAAACGGTAAAAGATTTTACGTACCGTCTTGGGCATACTTATGTCTCAATGTGTAAGGTGCTGCTCTGCAATTACTTCTGTGTCCAGATGTGGTAACAGTGCACGAATTAGAGAAATGATTGCTAACACAAGCCGATACCTGATTTTGTGCGGCGGCTATTGCCGATGCAGTATTGTATTCATATCCCATTGTAGGCTGTGGAAGAAACAATGCACCTGCATCTGCAAAATGTTGCAAAACACGTATTAGAAACATGTGTTTGACGGAATCTCATCTTCAATTTTCAATTTATTTCATATTCAATATTGTTTCTGTCTATTTGTTTACGTTTGTTTACTACTCACATTGTGGATAAGTTTGTGAATCGGCAGGTCTCTCTTTGGCATCGAGAAACGCCTTCGCAAAAGGATTATATTTAATTTTTAGACTTGTAACTTCTTCATTCTGATAGGCTGTCACCGCGATGAATTGCGTTTCGGGAAAACGATAGGTGAGAACCTACATTAGTAGAATATTTATAAATTAAATTAAATAAATTAAAAAATAAAGCTCCGAGACAATAAAGTAAAAAGGTAGAAGAAAGTCCGTAAGAACCGACTATAGTTATTAGTGCGTAATCATTATTAATGTTAAATAACAACTGAAATTGTGTTCAAAGTAACTTCGCCGATATTAATATTCTTAGTAATTGTTTTACAAAAAGGAAACGTACTGTTCTCTGTTCTTCGGCACCCACTCGGACTAAATGAACACGTGGCTCGTACTTGTGTAACGAGTTTAGCATGATTTGTCCATTACCATTTGACTTATTTGTTAGTTTAACCTTAGCAAATGATACTGCTTCTTTCATCCAATGGGCTCCAAAATTTGGACTTTCTGGATGTATGTAAATCGGATTAGGCGGGGCTACTTCCGCTTTCCCTCCTGGTACCCATTCACCATTGACGTATTTCCACCTGATATTAATTTGATTAAAGAATTAACTTTATATTATTGTTAACACAAGTAATTTACATAAATATATATAAAAAAGGACATGTGTATGTGTATATGACATGTGTGTGTGTGTGTGTGTGTGTGTGTGTGTGTGTGTGTGTGTGTGCGCGCGTGTGCGTGTGTGTGTGTGTGTGTGTGTATCATACTCAATTCTCCCTTAATAAAAAGTAATTTTAATTACTTGCATTTTTTTTTTGTAAAAAAAAGGAACGGGAAAAATCGCGTAAACCGACTCAGTGAGAAGAATTTGCAATATTCATAAAATCAACAAGAAATTGTCCTTTATATTCTTCTTCGAAAGTCTTTCGAGATTGTTTTGCGAAAGCTATTATGAAGCTCACAAATGCCTCTCGGTTCGTTCAACACGGATGACGAATCGCCGACGAGTTAAAAATAACATACTAACAAGTTTAGAATCAACTTTAGCGACGTTACGTGATGCTTCAACGAAAGGGGTACGGTAATTACGACCTGTTAGTGTCCTTCGCGCCCCCCTGTTCCACCTATCTTCTGTTCGAGAAATAAATCAACGCAAATCGGTAACAGGCTTATCCATTTACTATCTATGCAATATTTTGATGCTTTGCTTTCTATTTTACTTAGAACAATTTTATAATTTGTACAATTTTCGCTTGTCATTAATTAAAAAACAGTTTAACCCCTTAGTTTAATAAATGCCGGGAAAAAAATCAAAAATCTAAAATTTAAAACTGGTAAATATAATAAAAATCTTTTGTTATATATTTGCAATACTTATACTTAATATTTAAACAAATTCTTTATATATAATTATAAAATTTAATTTGATTTGATGTGTCATTTTTTTCCAATCACGAATGATATGATGATTGGGAAAAGATAGAATATGACATAATTATCATGATACAAAATTAATATAAATATTATATTTCATATATAAGTAAATTTTCTCTTGTTTCATTATTTTAATATTATTTTTTAAAAGAATTGAGAAACGTGACAAAATAAAATTACAATATGTGAAAATTTGCCTTCAAAAAATGCAAAAGAAAGTTTGTGAATAAAAAATTGACTTGACTTGCATGCTTATTATCTTTAAATATTTCTTTTACAATAATACAGACTATTAGATAGAATAGTTATTAGATAAAATATTGAAATCTCTCGCTTTCTCTCTCTTTCTCTTCTATTGTGGAAAATTATTGGATAAAAAAGTTATAAATAATTTTGTAGATTACACTATTGAACACCATTGAACTATTGCTAAAATAAATATGAGTAAAGATACCCATACGAAATATGAGTAAAGATATCTATACGAATACAATTCATTATATCCATTTATAATAAATTATATCGCAAATTCGTTATGCCTTTTTTAAAAATAGCAAAAGAGAACTATAAAGAGTACACATATTATGCGTACTATAGAAAGCAAAATAGTTTTTAATTTTAATAAAGCGTGAAAGCTCATTGCTGCTTTTTTGTCAACTATATGTACAATACGTATACAATTTTGCATCTTACCTATGTGGATCGACTTGTACAAATTCCAGTAGCAGGGTATACATGGCCGCTGGTTCCAAACCACGTGCAACGACCTTCACCACGGGAAACATCCTCCTGCAGACGAAAGTGACATGTCAGGAAGGCGCAAGACAACGATCGTAAAATCCCGGATTCTGCGGGATACGCGCGAGAGAGATCGATGTCGGCGGCGGGATTCACGGTGTCGGATCAAAAGATAACCGCCACGGATTTAGACGGTGTGTCTCTCTTCGGCGCGGCTATACATTTACGAGTCGTGTATTAATAAAAACGATTACGGTTTGTCGACTATGGATGCGCAGGTAAAGTGTTTGCTCGCAGGCATCAGCTCGACAGGAGAACGTTTTACAAGAGAATTGTACGCATCGTAAAGTTTTATTGCCAACGGCTGGATCTTCCCACAATAATCTCGAGGAACTCCGTCTTTCCACAGATCGAGTTTTCATCATTCGCTTTTGATATCCCAAATGTACGGTTCGTTTAATATTGATTATTTTCTTACGAATAATAATGTGCATGTTTAAACATAATGTGTTCTTGCTGAAAAAAATTCCCGGTCGACTATCAAACGCATTCCAGCCTGATATTCTCATTGACTTTCATATCAATATTGTAATTGTCAAGTTCTCAGCTCCAATCAAAAGGTGCATTACCTTATAAAAAAAGGAAAAAAAAACCGAGTACTTTAAATTAGGATGTTATTTATTTTTTATGACTTTGATATTTTATATATCGTATAAATCTAATAACATATCAATTTACTATAAAAAAATATATAAATGGAAAACTTTCATCGGAAAATTATCTTATATTTTAATGAAAATTATTAATTATAATAAAATATTCTTTTATTATCATTATATTTATATTATTATCATTTTAAGATAAAAATGTATGATAAAAATAACAAAAAGTAGCTATTTAAGCTACTTGCGATATTTTTTGTCATTTTAACTCACAGTGACATTTCCTTGCTACAAGATAGATAAAAAAAGGTATTATAAAATGCTACTTTCGCTTGAGATTTTAATGATATTTGAGATTCGTGATATTTTTGTTCTTAGTAAACAAGAACTTCAGATATCGAATGTCTATGCTATCATTAGAAAAATCGCAATATTACTTTCCGTTTTGAAGTGCCTGAAAGTCATAAATTCTTTTGCGATGTTCTCATACTGAATATTCCCTGATAATGCGATGTATGAATAATAATAACAAATAGAAGAATTTAATGGCTAATTAATTTTTTTTCAACAAGATCAAATATCTTTTCCTAATCTTTCTTTCAATTAATGTACACATGTACCTTCCATTTTTCGTGACAATCATCTCATTCGTGATGCACTGAAATCTGGTCCAGAGCTCTCGATCCTCCAGCGATAAAGATAGCGGCAATCCTTGACTTCCCGAGATTGCAGCAGGAGGTCCAAGATTCTGCCTCGCGATCGTACTCCGCTCTTCGCGATCCTCTCGATCTTCTACAGGACTCATCCGGCTCTGCCTTACGCCGCGTTCACGTTCGCGATCTCGTTCCTGCTCTCGTTCTCTCTCATGCTCGCGATCGCGCTCGTGGCAAGAGGAACGCGTTGGAGAACCCGGCGTACGCGACGCGCCTGCCGATTGCATCTTCAGCGTTCTCCAATACGTGTCACCCTCGATCCTTTCACCCTCTCCAATCTCCTGTTTCTCGAAAATCAATCGAAATCCCGACACTCGACTGAGAATAAAAATAAAAATTACGTATACAAGGTAGAAAGTAGAAACCACATGTAACGCGATATGTTTTTTCAAATGAGGATTCTCACGGAGGGGAGTAGAGGAGGGGGCGAAAATCACGATTGCTCTCACCGTTGATTTCGATCACCGTGGATTTCAAATTTGCGACGTGCCGCGAGAAAAACGGATGCGATCTCGCGCGGGAGGAGGGGAACGGAAAAGCGTCGCTTGTTGCGGCACCGGACGACGATCCGTCCGTCGGCGGTGGAGAATAAGGCCGCGTCGCAAGAAGTCGCGCCGCGTGGCCGTAGGCTCGTAACACTTGGGCGCGATATTTCACACTAGCCAGCGAAGACTTGCCGAAGACTGACCGGCGGTATATCTGCCTCTCTGTTTCTCGCTCCTCACGTTCCTCTCTTTCTCCGTTCCTCGATGGATACGCGACCGCCGCGAGAGGCACCGGTCCGAGTCGCGTTCGCGTTTGCCGGGTGCTAATTAGTCGCTAAATTAGGAACTCACGGGTGCAGCATGGCGGTACCACTGCGGTGTCCATTGGTTGAGAACGATTTCATGACGGGTGCCGCCTTCAAAGTCTTGCCTCCACCAATGGACGAACGGATCGTCTTTACAAATCCTTCATGGTTGGTGGGTTCGACAACAAACACGTCGTTCGGCAGTCCGCCCACGTCGTCAGTCGCCAGGTTCTCGGCTAGTCCTTGCGGACGACGTACGCGAACCCGCACGTGGTGAACCGAATCGTCGCCGTAATCGTCACTTTGATTGAATGTCGATCGGTCGTGAATTCGTCTTGATCGAGAATTAAATCGTCGCGTGAACGATGGGATAAATCGTTTTATCAAGGTCGCAAGGAAGTGTTTCTCTTCGCGGATTGGATCTTCGTGCGGTTGCGATACCAAATCAAGTCGCGATATGTCACCTTTATGAGTTAATATTTGCGTCTGTTGCGCTCAGGAAAGTATGCGACTTTGTAGTATTTGTTCCTCGTGAAAGATAAGTGTTGCTCTCGTTGGCAAGACATAACGGGTCTTGGTCCATCAAAAACTCGAGAAATTATTTATCCGTCAGTTATCCTAATTTCTATCTATCTATATAGTTTTATATGAGTTAACATTGATATCTCTCTTTATATCAAGAAGATAGAATTAGAAGCTCTGTTTTTCTTCTTGCAATTATTATTGATGAACAATTTGCTTAAAAATAAATAAGTAATTGTACGCCGCGTATTATCGCGCTCTATTTTCTTGTATTATAATTCTTCCTCGTAACCTAGATCTAGATTTAGGATAAAAATCTGATAGAAATATATCAATAACGAGTTATTTAAAGCCTTGCATTGTACATTAAGAAATATAATATCTTTGCCCCCCTAAAAGAAGATTAAAAGAGGGGATTGACATTTTGCAATAATTTTGATATTTTAATTACGAAAATGGAGTTCCTCATCTATTACAAGCGAAACGATCGAGAGGATGGAAACATGTTGGTTGTCTGAAGTCAAATGACAAAAATCAACAGTACGCCGTTCGGCCGGCCGCACGACGCATTACGAGTAGATATTTGAGCAGGACCGTTCTCTTATTTGCCATCGCGCATGGTTTCGGACAGCAATCACCGGACGCGAAGACGGCTGTAACCCTATCGGTTATTTGTGCTAGCAATTTCGTGCGGAGAACATACTCGCGCGATCGTCCCGGTGCTACGACATCGCCGGAGGCCGAGCCATCTGCGAAGCCATCTTTATTGAACGAAGGTGGTCCGACGTTGCCGAAGGTAATTACAATTTTCAGCTCGACTGCATTCGCGATTATTTGCCTGAAATGCCATCGGTCCTTGGGACGCAAATTGCGCAAATTGCGACATCAATCGTGCGAAATTATTTTGAAAGTCGAAAACAAAAAGTACGTTCGTCTTCAAAGAAGACTGTCCGTACGATAGCCGATAAAAAGAGAAGAAGGCTTTTTTAGGCTTTATAACATATAAGAAAATTATATGTAGAAAAAGTTATATATAGTTATAAGAAGGATAGAATTTTTTGAAATTCAAAATTAACAACTTTGTGAGAACAAGTATGTGAGTGATTTTAATATTTGCTTGTCATGATTTTCGTTGAAACTTTTAAACATTTTATTATATTATCGTCTTGCAAGAAAGATATGATGTATATTAGTATACAATTAAGATATTTATTTTGGCTCCGTTTCTTTCGGCTGCTATACGACTTAGAAATTAAGAGATTTCAAAGCTAGGTTTACGTCCGTTCTATTCGCTGCACGGTGGCATATCATAAAAATTTTTACTTCGAACGACTTTTACGCAACGTGCACAACACTGCAGAGGCGTTTATGATAGGGTATTCTTGATTATCGCTACCTGCCGCTAGTTCTTAAACACTAGTCAGGAGATCTTCGGTATTCGTGTGTGTCGTTTGAAGGATACCGCCATTATGACCGCTTTGATAAACCGCACCATAATCGGCTCTTTCATCGGCGTTCATCTATTTATAAACTGTATTATTCGCCGAACATTTTAAGCAGAAGTTGTGCACTTTGAACGTCATAAGCGACGAGGTTTAGACGAAAATATCATCATCTTCTACAAAAGTTTCTCAATTTATGATGCTTCCCTAAGTGTTTTGTCAATCAAACTTTTGATTGAAAATAAAGCAATGATAGGATAGCATATGTCAAATTTTTAAAACTTCAAAATCATTTATTCAGCAATGTTGTGAATTGATTTTTGCTGTACTACTTTATATAATAAAAATTTATATAATGAAGGAAAGAAAGAAAAAAAAACAAAGAACAATGATAAAGAAGTTTTTAAAAATTATATATTTGCATAAGTCATAACATCTCTCATTAATTACTTGATAAATAAAATATTTAAATATTTTTTAACAATATTTTTAACAATATTTTTAAACAAATGCTACTCTTAATTGTTATCAACTACTAATTAATTTTTAATTTTTTTTCTCATTAAATTCATATCTATTTGAGCCAACGAGGGAATCCTTCTCTACTTTTAGATTGGCAATCTTACATTCTCGCAGAATATCATGATCGTTAATTTCATTTGTGCCGACGGCATGATTTTGTCGTACAGGATTGTTAAAGATTCGTTCGCCCATATTTCGATTGTCCAGCAATATTGAGAATTCTGTCGGATGCGGAACCGCCACTTTCTGACGAATCCACTCTCTCTGAGCAGAATAATCCAGTAAAGCTCGGCAAGTCTGTAATAATTATATTATCAACTATAACAATCCTCCAATAAGGTTACATTAGTAAAGATATTTTGTTTATCCTGGAACGGGATTAGATAGTTTGATGATCGTATGTTTGATTAATTGAATATTTTTTTTATTTTTAGAAGAATTTGCCAGTAAGGCATATATTATCATGGTATCATATCAGAGAATTCTCTTGAACCTCTTTTAATTTTTTTATTCTTAATTTTTTAATTTCATAATTTATTATTATTTTTTATTAATTTGGATTTTCTTTGACTAAATAGAATTATTGATATAATTATTAATGTAAAGTTGAAACATGAATGATGGATGTTGCTCTCATATAATCTGCATCCTGTGATATCTTGAATATGCTAATATTATCGTCTACATAATACAGATCATGCACACAATATAATTAGAGATGTTTCTAATTGGTTGGATAAAGAAAAATATATAGTTACATCTTCAATTCTATCTGATATCAAAGAAAATTAATATAAATTAATAAAGGATTATATAGGGCTTATCAGGAACAATCGAAATTTAATAACAATGAATTCATGTCTTAAAATACATGTAAAAATTGATTTTAAAGGTATATATGTTTAAAAAGAAATATTTGTTACGGTGCAAAAGTTTTAGGAAAGTATACAGGGAGGGTCTAATGTGAGGTCTAAGCAATTTAAGGAATTTAAGAATTATTCGTTCCAATATAAACCAATCCGAGAGAGATCAGAAAACAGACTTATTGAACTTTATTCTCTAGCTGCTAGAGAACTTGTTTTTATATATGCAAAAATTTATACAAAAAAATCTAGTCTTATTCTAAATTAAAAAAATTTTTGATGGATTGGTTTTATTAGTATTAACATTATTCAAAAATACCAAAATTAAAAATATATTAAATTATAATTTGGTTTAAAAAAATATTAATATATATATATATATATATATATATATATATATATATATATGGACATACATACACACATATTACCCAGAAGTAAAATGATATCAAAATTCAATATTATTCTTACCAGAAAACTGTCAGGAATCCTATTTATAACATGTCCATTTCGCGTAAACCAACAACATTCATTGGGCAAAATGTGCGATACCAATTGCTCATCTGTGAATCCGTGAATAGCGTTGGCTTCTAAGATACTATGGGATTTCGGTGAGAAAGGAAGTAGAAAGGGAAACGTCAGGTAGGCTTCAGAACTTATCTGGGAAAAACAAGACACATTATTTTGTTTTTCTTTTCTTTACTGTCGCATAGACATCCATTTTTTTTTTATTTTTGTCATACTGCTCGCGATCGTCCCAATCGAATGAGAGTAAAGCTGTATATTTTGCAATGCTGTCCATCTCATGTATCACAGGACGATTATATCGCAAATACCAATTTATCTACTTAATATATTTCTCATTTTAAAAGGACGTTGTGTCTTCAATATTCAGCATCGTAAATTTGACATTTGTGGTATTTATTTTGCATAAAACATTGTAGGTCTGTTGTAGGTCGGTTTGTTCTATCATTTTTAGCTACCGTTGCTTACGATATTGTATCACACAATATACATTTACGTTTGTCTGATTAATTAAATAGTATTCTCCATTTAAAGTTTATCTGTACCTTCCAACATGCACAGTACACCAACGTCAACGAAAGTTTTTTTTTTTTTTTTTTTATGACGTCGTATACTATCGATATCTAGTTCGGAAATACTCCAATTTTCGTCCTACAGATATAATGTTGGTTTTTTCGATTATGATATTCGCGCACAGTTTGATTTCATGACTCTAAATATGTTTTGTAAGGCGTGAGAGATTATGCTCATTCCGTTACAAGAAGTGGAATATATTTCTCAATTATATATGCATACACACGCGCGCACACATATCCATTGATATACTTTCATTCACGTAGTTATACTATTTCATCAAATATATTCCACGTTTCGGAACAGAAGGATGGCATTTTGCTTTCACTCGCGAGCGATCGCGCGAACAGAATGAGGGAGGTTCCTTTTACGCGACCACACGTAGGACGTAAGCGCGACGGTGAACGCGACATAAAAGTTTTTCGTTTAATTTTTGGTCCCATAATAGGTACAGGGTATCCGGCACGAATTAATCCCGAATTAACTGGTCGATATAAGTCTAGACACAAGTTATAAATATTAGCGCGTATTAAGAATCTACTAGCAAATAAACTTCATCAGACTATCAGAAACAAATTTTTATTCTTGATTAACATATCTATAAATAAAAAAAATATAATTTAAAACCGAATGTAAATGATATTTAAATATAATATAGATAAATAAGAGAATTGACAATTCTTATTAACAATAGCATGATTGATTAACAACAAATACCGTTGATTAATAACAATTGATAGTAATTGATGGTATTGATTGAAGATCCAGAAATCATTAAAGGCATTTTGAACATACTCAGAATGACGTCCTTTGTTTCCAGAAAATTTTTCCAATAATTGTATAAAGAGGAAGAAACTTTAATTACTTATATTACGTGTACCAAAAGAAGAAAAAAATTAAGGAAAATTACTAATGTCCAAATACTTCAAATGCAGATTCTTAACACGAACCACCGTGCATCCCCTTTCGCAATTATTTTCCAGAAGCGGGAAAGTATTTATTTGTCGGCTTCTCGGCTTCCTACGCTCGCAGGCGCACTTCACTTTTATTTGATCGTTTCTCCGCGCGGCAATACGTTCAATACGACCTAAGGAATCTAAACTAAATAACTTATTCTCTTTGTTGCGCGTATTCATTCCTTCTTATTACACACGAGTATGTGTATATATATATATGTGTATATATATATATATATATATATATATATATATATATATACACACACACATATATATATATTTATATGTATTATATAATCGCTCGTCGACGTGTATAACGCATCTAATAACAGTGATGGAAGGTGCCGATCGAATACAGATCGTCTCGGCGTGATTTCTTTTGATTATATCTTCCTTTTGGCATACGAGACGCGGTATATCGTGCTGCTTTGATTTTCGCTAAGGCGAAAGAGAACTCGACGAGAACTCTCCAACGCGTCCCCAATCCCCCGGAAGGCACAATCTCGACGAACGTTCGCAGTTTGTCGGGACGTTTCGTACGCCAATATCGATCCCCGACAGCTTTCGCCGTAATCGATGCACTTGCATTCGTTACGCATGACACGCGTGTCATGCCCGTTTTTTCCTTTCCAAGCAGCGCCATAGGTTTTCGACAAAGGTTTCGTCATGGAGATCACATCCAGAGATTGAAAACCGATGTGATTTTGAGTTTCCATTTCTAACGTTAAAAGTATCAAAGATTGGTGTCTTATGTCGCAACAAATGCTATTGTCACGAATAAACATAGAAATTATTTCGGCGGTTAAATTCAGATACGTCAAAATTACAATGGCTCCAATTTCTGAATAAGTCTCCTAAGTTTACTAGCAATCAAAATATGGACAGTTCTTTCCAAATTCATTATCAAATTCCGCTACACATCAAAACTACAAACATTACACTCGTAACTTGAAGAACGATATACCGCCATTCAATTTTGTCACACTGCCACGCGCCGAAAAGCTACGGGAATCGCTTTAGCCTAAAAGAGACAAGGACAATGTCCTACTGAAATGTATACCAGCAGCGGTATTCTGTACCGTATCAACGATAATTGTTGGTACCTCAATTACTCAAAAAAATGACCGTTTATGAGTCGTTTAACGTTAATAAATTTGATGTGACTCTTCATCCTCCAATTATTCTAAAAATATAAAATTCTATGAATTTTTTGTTCCCCGCGTTGTCTTTTGATATTTCTCGATAGAAAAAAGTATCGACAAATGTCGTAAAGACGGTACACGATACCGCGACCGATCTCGTTTAAATTTCGCTACCTATAGCACCTACATGCGGACTATGCCAGCGCGGTGCCGCCGGTTGTCCGCAGTACGCGCTGCCGATCGATGACGGAACGCCGAATATCGTCGGATTATCCTCGGAGTCGAAAATCCTGCTGGCACCGGTCGTGGTGACCGCGACAGCCGCTGCCGCGGCCGCTGCTGCGGCAGCGGTCGCCGCTGTAGCTGCGGTCGCGGCCGTCGCGGCGGCCGCGGCCGCAGCCGCCGCCGTGGCGGCGTTCTCCATCGTTTCCGCGAGGGGATGTTCCCTACTTACTTCGCCATCATCGCCGCCATCGCCGCCTTCGCCGTCGTCGGTCGTAACGCCGCCGCCGCCGCCGCCGCCGCCGCCGCCGCCGCCATTGCCGTTTTCACCCACCATGTTTACGAAGAACTCCGACCTGGAAAACCTGCCGATTTCCGTGGAGCCAAACGCCTGATGAAAACCTGGGAGCGGCTTTGAGACGGATTTCTTCTTTGGCTCGAATCGCTCGTTCGAATGCCGGAAATCGCGTTCCTTCTCGCAAGAAATCGTGCCTTCCTGCAGCTAAAATTGATATATCTTTAAGATTTAAAATAAGTGGTAAGATGGAATAATTTATCTGATATATAGTGATACGAGTATTTATATATTTTATATGAAAATATATAAATGTGACATATTTTACCGTGGAGGTTGGCACAAGTTCGTCCAGAGACATTCCAGTATTGTTTGGCTCCCACCTGGTTCCATCTTCCTTGCGTCGATTTATCGTCGTCGTTGAATCTATGACGGAATCCATTGTTGATCCCAATAACCTTGGCATCTGCATAGATAATTCCTTACTGATTCTCGGCAAATGTCAGATGGACGTAACAAATTTATATCATTTTCCACTATTATTATTACAATTTATAATCTATTCGTCATGTATAAAATTTCTATTTAGCGATTCATTAGGCAATAATGTATAGTCATTCGTTTTTAATACCTGATGCTCCGATGGCGGATAAGATGCACGAATGCTATCAATGTTCAATTTATTCGGCTCATAACTCATTTGCGACGCGTTCTCGGAGAATGCGCAATGTCTAGTTGGCGTGCGATCCCGTAAAAAAACTGCATGTCGCGGGCCCCGAATTGTCGCGTTGCGAGCCACACTTGGGATATCTGAAATATATAACACATGTTCAAATATTATATGAAATATTTTACTAAAAAGTAAATCCCTTTTCCTCTTTTTCTTTCTTTTAATAGACACACATATATATATATATATATATATATATATATATATATAATTCTATAAAAACATGATTAACCATATTTAATGATATATCACCAAAATCACCGTAGTGGAATCTCAGTAAAATGTTACATAGAACTTACGTGGTAGCATACTATGACAAAATTGACTCCATGCACCGTGTCCATGTGCATTCGTATTCTGAACATTTGGATGAAGAATACTACCCATTTGCGGTGACAGATGAGGCATTCTCTGAAGTGGATGAGCACTCGCGTTGCTCTGCAATCAGAAATATCAAGTAATTTTTGCAAGCATTCAGTATAACTCAGTAAGAAAAGACGATCCATTTATATATTTTATTATATAAATTACAAAAAAATACATTTTATATTTAATTAAATTAAAAAAACATTTAATTTATCTATAAAAAAAACGAGATCGGTAGAATTTACATTTACAAATTTAAACGAGATTATCGAGTCAAAAGTTGATTTCTCTTTTCATGTCACCATCTCGTTTTCCCGTAACTGCATCATTGCGATCTATATTACTTGATAAGGATGCCATTTTTGGCCGTCGACAAAATCGGCGTATTCCGCTGCGGATTCCTGTCGGCGAATTTCCCTTTCCGCGGCCGCTATATCCGGCGAGTAGCCATTCGCGGGGAATGCTGCCGCGGTGCATTCCGCTGTCTTTCTTTGGTCCTTGAGTTTATTGAGGTCACGTTGTTGTTGTTGTTGTTGTTGTTGTTGCTGCTGCTGCTGCTGCTGTTGCTGCTGTTGATGCATCGTACCCATCGCTTGCAACTTCTCGATCGGATCGCCGCACACATTTCCATACCAGTCGCCGATTCGCGGCGAGTGTGCAGGTTTCAGGCGATGCGTAGCCTGGAACCAAGACTCGGTCGCCTGATGGGAACTCACGTTCGGACCCATAGGCATCGACGTGCAATCGAAGCGGTGATGCTGGTTCAGGAAGCCACCGGCCATCGAAACAACGGAATTGGCGCCGCCAATCGCAGCTGTGCGCGCGTTTGCAGACGCAATCGCACTTTGCAGGATTGATCGCCGTGACAGCTCGCGAGTTTGCTCGCGCATTGCTTTCCTTAGTCTTGCCTCTTTCGGATTGTACACGTAATCTACGGCAATGTGTACGCAATCGTTATTAATACAGAAAGAGAAAATGTCATATTATAATCATCATAATAATATCTCTGAATATTTACAAAATGTATGTATTAATATATAAACAAATATATAAATTCAGAAATTTACAGAAGTAGCCTGGGAAACAAACATGTCAGAGGCTTATTTAGAATTTGTTAATTAAGATCACGTAATTTTTTTTAATTATAATTAAAATTATCTTCCTAAGCTAAGTTTCGTTCGTGATATGGAAATCTCATGAAAAATCTCTTTGCATGATAAAATGCTTCAACTTATCTAATTGCCTAAAATATATATATATATATATATATATATATAACTATACAAAAGTTTTATTAATAAAGCCAAAACTTTTTATTAATTAAAAACAGTTTCTTTGAATTGAGCATATAATGAAAATAAACAAACAAAAAGATCTTGCGTGCACGCATGCATGGAAAGTCACAAAACTGTGCGGTCTACTATTCGAGCTGCAAATATGTATTTTGTGTGCGATGCTCTACCTGTCGGATACGTTGGTGGTATCGCCCCATTGTATCGAGCATTAATGTCAATCGCATTAGAGATCGGCGCGGCGTCGTAACCGGTGTACGCCGCGCTACCATTGTCGTAACAAAAGTACTGCTGTTGCTGCTGATAAAAATGACCACCTGCCGCATAAGCCTCGATGTAATTGCAGCAGTCCATCTCTGCGATTTTGCGCGAAGCTGCGTTCGTGTGCGTCACGTATCGATCTAGATCTCTCCTCTACTTACGATACGCTTAGATTACGTCTCTTCTGTTGAGCGTACGCATTGCGCAGATTTACCTCGGTTACGCAACGTAGACTAAACTTTTTGATTCGTCAATCAATAAGCGCGAGTTATGCGCTCCGTCTCTCAAATCGCTCGTCTTCCCTCGACGTTTTAGAAACTTGCTACTAATGTTCCTCATGCTAACGCGCGAATTGTCAAATTCTTAATACCGAGCTAATCACTCAATCGATCACAATATATTAACACATATGTGAATTTCTTCCATCTAGTTTGCATACTTAAAAACCCGCTGAAACGCGCTCTCGCAATTTCAAAAGCGCATCGTAGCAAACTGTAATCTTGGGCACTGGCGGCATGCGTGAATTTTCCTCACTTTCGTGACAAATTGTTTAGCGCTTTTACAGGTTTTCCCATGTCTTCGTAACACCGAGCGCGCGCGAAAGAAATAGAGGAGACGCGTGATCTTCGCGAGGGAGCCCGATCGATATCTCAATTTCGCGGGTCCACATTGCGCGGCTTTTGCCGCGAATGTAAACACCGCCCCCGCGCCCGCAGACGACGCACCGCGACCGCGCAGTGCACCGGCGTTCTCGCTCTCCCCTTCGCCTCGGAGTCGCGAGAATGCGAGCGTGAAAACGCTCGCGAACCTTTCGCACCCCTTTTGTACCTCTCTGTCGTCCGACGTTTATACCGAGAGGAAAATGCAATGTTTGTTGGAGAATGCGTCGGGAGGCGTTTGATCAGCCTCCCGCATTTCGTCGGAAAAATCCATTTGCGGTTCAGCCGACGTCGACCTCCTCTTCGTCATCGTCATCGTTGTCGTCGTCCTCGTCGTTGACATCATCGTCGTCGGAAAAATTCACTGGCAAATCAATGTGCATCACGATCGGCGATCGCGCGTATCGTCATAATCCGGTCATCGTAGATCGCCCCATGTATCTGCATGTAGACGCGGTCCGGCATGTGCGGCGAGCCGCGCCATGCTCGCTGCAGCCGCGGCGAGATCGATGACAGAAGCTGCGTTCTCGCTGCACCTGCTGTAACCCCCCCCCCCCCTCGCACACTCCTCCCTCTCAGCAAACAAGTGCGACCTTTCCGCGCCTTCGTTGACACCGTTTTTGTTAATATATGTCGAATTTGCTATCCCCGATCGATTTTTTTCTTTCTTTTTTACAATTTCATTCAACAGATCTTTTTTCGAGAGGATCGATATTTCGTTGGACGATTAGACGACAAGATTAGGATCGAAAATTATCCGGGAACTTTTCTACATTTACGATGACTTTAATTTGCTCTTGCCTTAATTAGTCACTTGACCTAGTCCACGCGACGCATCGATCAGTCAACTCCAGGTGATTTTTCCTCTCTCTCTCTCTCTCTCTCTCTCTCTCTCTCTCTCTCTTTCTCTCTCTCTCTTTCTGTAATACCTCAAATCACATTCCTCGTGTTTTCCAAACAATCTTAATCAATTTCAAAGACACCGAGCACGATTCCTTCGCTTACCATATTTATTTTTGGATATATTTAAACTACGCTACTATCACAACGATTTCGCACGTTTGCGTCTGTTTGGCTACGATGAATGAACAAATGCACTTTCGTCTTCCGTTTCGGAGCGTTTCGCGCGGTCGTTTACATTAATTGGAATGTATTTCGATGCATTGCATTTTAACGACCTATTTATTCGTCTGTTTCCCCACTCACGTCGCGTCGCTTATATTGCTCGTACGGATAGAAGAATGTACGAACGAATGAACTGGCGAGCAACGCGCGCGCGCGCGTGCCGCAAGCGGGAACGGCGGGCCGCACACGGGGAGACCCGCGTTCTTCCCTCGCGGTGCACTCCAATCGCACTGATTTCACCCGGCGGTGGTGGAGGCGACGGCGACGGCGACGGCGGCGGCGGCGATGGCGGCGGCGGTGGCGGTGGTGACGGCGCCGCCACGAATTTACGTGCGTTTCGTCATCGACGAACTAGAGTGGCGTAAAAGGGGGACGAGCGTGAAGGGTGCTTTCCCCACCTTCTCGAGGGCGTCGCGAGGTGTGTCGCGGTGTGCGGTACGTGAGAAGGTGGAGGAGACAGTAGCGGATTTTATCGATAAATCGGTCACTTTGAATTTCGGTCATTAGAGGATTTCAAAATCGTATACATTTACAGCTGTATATTTGTTCCTGAAAGTTTGTTATACTACGTACATAACACACACACACACACACACACACACAGTGTGTATGTGATATTCAATTAATAAATAAGAATAATTTATAATCTTTTGATATGACTAGTAGTAGTACGTAAAAAGATTATAATTCTAAATTATGAGATCGGTGTAATATCGTCCTCTTGGGGCTCTTCAAATTCTAAATCCGCCACTGGGTAGAGAAGGTAGAGGAAGAAAGACGTAGGGCGCCGACAAAATTCTCTTCTTCTCTTCTATTGTCGTTGCCTTCTTCAACGGCTTCAAGCCAGAGCCCTCGTGCAACCTCTCGCATCGACGCAGTTCCGCATGCGGCGTACAGCGTTCGCCTCAAGAGAGTCAATAATTCGTCTCTCTTTCTCTTCCCTTTCTCTTCTCTTTCTCTCACCCTCTCCCTCCTTCTCTCTGCCGCATTCGTTTTGTCGGTTGTCGAATTTGAGGGAGCGACGAATGATGTTCTCCGACCGAAGAGCATAGAGAATCGGTTCGAGAAGAGCGTCGAACGATTGAAGGGGATTAACCCGACCGTCTCTGCCGAGGCGACTATATTGCATTAGTCGAGCAAAGTGCTTCAGCAAAATACGTCTTCCGGATACGCATTCAACGTTCTGTTTCGTCGCTGGAGAACACGCACCACCTGTCCCCCTAATTAATCGCGTCGCTCCGCGTAAGCGCGCGACGAAACGATCACAATTTCAGCGATCCTAATTTCCTAATTCGACGAGTGTCTCCTTGTCCGCATGAGCAATTATTACTCACGTCGGCAGACGCGATGACGCGCGTTTGACATTGCGCCCCGCGACCGGTTTAATCGCGTGGTCTCGCGCCGACCGACGTTAAATATTCTCCCATTACTGTTCGTATGATCCGTGCGCACCGTGAACCGTGAAACCGTCGCATCGGCGAGCGAGTTCTTCGTCTCTCCCTCTGCGCGCCCGGTTCTTTCTCTTTCTCCCTCTCATCCCTCTCTCGCATCGGCACGTCGGTGGATCGATGACCGGCGATCAGCCCGGTGCACACCGCGACACCATCCTCCTCCGCTCGTACCATCGGCTCGTCGTGCCGCCTGGATGCAGGGGCCTCGACATTTTGACGGCTTCTCTCGACGCGACCTACTGCGCGTCCCTCCCCCACCCCTCTCACGCTCTCTCCCTCTTACCCCTTTCATCCCCCCTCCGCCAGCCACCCTCACCGCCGCGATCGCCGCGCGTTGCACGCGCGCAGATGCACGTGAATTCGGTCGACGCGCCGTCGATGCCCGACGGCGCAGGGCGCATCGATGCGGTCTCCACCGCTTCCCAGTGATCTTAATTGACCACTCGGAACGCCCACCCCGACTGAAATTGGCATCGATTACATTATCGGCGGACGGTTGAAAACGAGGACGGGAAAATTGCGCCGGTGCTTGTCATGACTGAACGGACGTTTCGTAGCTGAGACACGATGAAATGTGAATCAGAAAAAAATGCGGGGACAAAAAATATGAAAAATTTAATCATTGTCGTGAGACATTATTAAAGATAAACGTAATAAAAGTAATGAAAAATAAATGCAAAATGTATGCTATCAAAAAAAATATTTCTAAACATTTCTTTTTAATTCAATTCGATGCATTCAATAAATAATAATACATATAAAAATACAAACATCGATTTGATAATTTTCATTTCACGTAACATAATTATTTAATATTTTATGAACGAGAATTAAAATGTGTTTATTTATTTTTAATATTCTTTTTGCACTTTTTCCTGAGAAATTCTAACTATATAAAAAAAGAAAACATATGCTAATTATAACAAAATGTCAGATATATGCGAAGTGCGTGGTATAAAAAGTGAAATTGCAGAAACCAACAACTCGCTAACCGCGCGTTGGCAAAACGGCACTTTACCCGAAGAAACGAAGAACTATTCTGAACTGATTGTGAGAAATATAGACAAAAATAATGCATATCAATCTAAGGGATTAACTATCTTTACTCTTTCAAATGAAACGTAACTTTGTAATCAATTAAAAAAAAATTAGTCACTCAAACTATTTTCTCGACAATTCCAATTGTTTTGTCGATTAAAACAAAAAATAAGATCTTGCAATAAGAAATAAGGAAAAAAAAATACACATTTTTTTATACATACATTATAAGTTTTCCATCTCTCTCGAGCATAAACCGTTTGATTAAAAAAATTTATGATGAGATTCGATGATGTGTGTGACAAGTATATAATTTCACACTGCCTCGATGAAATCTACTACAACTTTCTGTAATGCGAGAAAAGGTGAAAGAGCAAACGTGAGTGACGGAGAAGCGAGGGACAACATGGGAAATTGACCGAAAATCAAAGGGCCAAACGGCACTCGGTTCAGCGACATGTACAACGCTTGTACGCGCTCGCGGCAGGCGTGCAACCGTTCCTCTCGTGCACGAATATTCGACAATAACGCGAGATATAACGAAGCATAATCGCTCCCTCGCTCATTCTCTCGGCTTCGGTACGTAGGCAGTGGGTAGATAGCCAGCAGTCGTGTATCGGGCAAGTTCCTAGAGTCGCGTCGCAATCAATACCTCCGGTCTCTCTCTCCACCGTTCCCACCCGCGTCACTCACCCGAGAATATTTTTCTCCGCTTGCCACCCTGTACCTCGACCCGCAAAACTCGCATCCTCCCGCCGTTCATCCTTTACCGCCCTCGCGAGAATCGTTCACGCTCGTCGTCGTCGTCGTCGTCTGCGACCTAGAATCGCGTCCGAGGAACTCGCGACACCAATTTCTTGCGCCCCCCCCCCCCCTCTCCCCAGTTAACGTGCACTTTAATAAAGATTTAACATCTCAGTCGCGTTAGTGTAGAGCGAAAAGGGAAATCGAAGATTACTTTGCATGTTGAATAATTTGCTATATTAATTAGGAGCGCAACAAGTAATAATATGTAAACGGTATTCCTTTCTGATGGGGATGACGTCAAAAACAATATCGATGAAACCAAGCGATCAAGGACGATCATTGGGGATGAGACGTCATATCAACGCCGATACGAGGTGGCCTTCTCGCTTTTCGTCGGTTGATAATACGGACGTACTTATCGCCGGCGATCGATATTATCTAATCCAACCCGGCTATTTATAGACGATGGGACCGACACTTTGGGATGTCGTGCACGCGACGTAAAAGTAACAAGATTTTCCAGTTTTAGCGACACGTCTCTCGATAGCCCAGCGACACGTTTCCGAGCATTTTTATCGGCATTTCATTTCTCTGTTATCGTTCGCATTATTCTTAACATTGGCCTGTCCACGAAAGGATGCGATAATCTGTCATGCGCGATAGCTGCATAGCGCGCGTCATGAACGTTCAAATAAATCAGGAGACTTTGACGATATATCTGTCAGATATAAGATAGACAGGTATAAATGAGGTTACGTTAAAGAAAACTGTTATTGTTACAAGACATACCAGGATACTTTCTCTTATGCTCCCTGTCCACCTCACGCGCCAGTGCAAAGTATTTTTCCTTTACATCTTTTGACATGCTTTTCCAGAAAATGCCTAGCCTATAATAGGGAAGAAAAAAAAAAACATTTTTATTTTCACATTGTAATTTTCTTTATACGTTTTATATGTTTTCCCAAAAAGGTAGTCGTACAACATGAAAAAAATGCAGTATTTATATTATGCAATATTTTGCATTTCGTATGCGCGAATTATAAAACCGTTTTGCTTTTCATTTATTATTTTTCTCTCAAAATTTAATTTTTAAAGTTACAAAAGAATTGTTTGGTCCTTGGACTTCTTTCACGGGAAAAAATTCTTTGTCGGAAAAAAAAATTTTTGTTCAGCAGAAACAAACGTTCTTTTTGTATGGAAACTAGCCTGACACTGATGTCCTTGTTGGATTCCCGAGGATTCTCCGCGGCAAATTTTTTTCGCCACTCGTTGGCGAACAGCATGAAGGCATTCGCCGGTCTTGGGATTCTGCGTTTCACTGCTGCTGCATCCGCGAGTCCGTTGCCGTCGATGTATAACAACGTCGGGGTACCGGTGTTTTTGAGTCTCGGCGATCGATTTGTCCGTGTCCGCTGCTGTTGCTGTGGAAAAATCTTATTCACCTCACGATTGCCACACGATACCTTCGGCTCATCGGGAATGCGCTTTACCGCCACGTTCTCCTTATCGTCGTCGTCATCGTCGTCGTCATTATCGAAATTCTTTTCTACGAAATAATAGACACGATAATGTCAAGAAATGTTGTTCACGTTATTATTGATCTTTTTATTGAATGTTTGAATGTTTACTGGAAGAAAGTGGTTTTGTCTCCGTCGATGACATCACAACGATGACTTTTTCAATGTTGTCGTCGATGCTGTCATCAATATATTTTTCTTCTTTGCAAATATTATTTGGTTCATCTAAAAATATGCAAAAATATATTAGAAATTATTTTTCTTAAAAAAATATGGTATTCTATTAAGTCTTAATATAAGTTTTTTTTTATAGATATATATTATTATCAACACTCATTGTTATTCTCCATTATTAATAGCTATTTGATTTCCTCATTTCTAGATAAGAAATATCTTTTAAATTTCTTTTTCTTGACTCTAGAATAGAAAATTTTATAGCATTTCTACTAGTATTTATATATTTTAACAGTTTTAGAAAATCTCGCGCGATATTGCACGATTTATTCAATACGCATTTAACTATGCATTCCGAGCAATTGTCGCGTCATGAAACGTTTAGGGGCCTCACATAATTTTATATGCTTACCTTTTATGACGAAATTCGAGACATTTTCAAGAGTCTCCATAATAATAAAAATTCGTCGATTAAAATCGCCGTCGGAAGAGTGATCGTCGATTATGTGCGTCGCACCGATTTACGTGTGTTTAAAAACTCACTCACTTGAGCTCTTCATGATAATGGCAAAAATGTGGATCCGCGAATATAGACACACTTCAACTTCACCTTGGTTGTGACGTAAGCGTAATAAATGTCTCAATAGAAAAAAAATCAGGTGAAAAAGGAAGAAACAATTGCCATGTCTTTTTCTCTTTTTAATTCTTATATATGTGTGTGTACGTATGTATGTATAATGTATGTTTTCAATTGTCTAACTACCATCATTTCTCCTTGTTAAAAAAAGACAGAGACACGGCAACTGCCTTCTGTTTTTTTTCTACGTGATCTTCGGATCTTTCAAACACGTAACGATGTATCAAACATCGTTACGGATAAATATCATAAGAAGATGTATTTTTCTTTGCATCACCGTATTTCAAGATGGTTTCTCAAGTTTCGAAGAGTAATTTGAATATAAATGCGCCACACGAGAAATGCGCGTGCACTCAACGCGGCGTAGATTATTATAAAGTATTATCGTTGAAAAGAAATTGTAACAATGTAGAAATCATGGAAGCGTAAGCGTAATTTTGTATTTTAAAATATGCAAAAATAAGAATTTTCTTTACTAACTTTTAATAATGCACCATCATATTGCACTTCTTTATCAGTTTATTCATTAATAATTCATATATATTGATTATCTTTTCATAAAATTTCATTATCCTTCTCTAGTAACATTAAACGAATATTTATAAAAGTTTTCTTTCCATTTGGCGATATGAGCCATACGCTTTATGTAAAAAACGTGATGGTAAAGAAAGAAGAGATGTATCGCACCGATGAAATGGCGCGGTTATTTTTTTCCAGATACCGACAATGCGCCTTACGATACAATCCTGCACAGCAAAAGAATGGAGGTATCGAGGTGATTTTCGCCTTAGCAGCTGAAGCGTACGACGTACTCTCGGATCCTCTTAAAAAGGCCGTGTATGATCAATACGGTGAAGAGGGTCTTAAAAATGGTGTGCCGAGACCAGAAGGATTCGTGAAACCTTACGTCTATCACGGCGAGCCGATGCGAACCTTTAGGTGGATCCAAGAGCCATTGAGCTCTGAGCTTTTTAAATAAATCGTGAATTTATACATGTATTTCGATTTTAATATTAATTTTGTGATAAATGTATATCTAAACATTTTTTTTTTTTTCGAAAAAAAATAGATTGCTATATAATTTTTCGAAATTTTTCGATATTTTTATTGTTTATATATTTAACAGTTGTGCATCTAAAATTAAATTATAAGCCTTTAAAGAGACTTATAATACTTTTATAATTAATATTTATTGTGAATTTTTTTATCAGGGAATTCTTTACGACTGAAAACCCATATGATGATCTGCTAAAAATTTTAATAGAGCCTCAACCTCTACTTGAATTTTCCAAGGGTCGAGGTATAAAAGAAAAGGAGAAACCCTTGATTAAAACCCTATTTTTAACACTTTCGGAAGTGAGAATAGACTTACATTTACAAAGTATTTTTTTTCTTATTCAAGTTTTAAATTTAAGTCATGAATACATCTTATTTGCTTTTCTATTTTCTTCTGTATTGTTTATTTAAAAAGAATTGTTTAAAAATTTCAAATTATTTACATTTATAGAGTGTTTTTTATCTGTATTATTATATCACTAACATCATTAAATCTCAATTTTAAGATATTTTATAAAATAATTTTTACAAAATTAAATTAAACATGGATTTGAAATATATATTTTAATATAAAAAAACATTATAAAAAAAGATAAGTGAAGTAACATCTCGAGCAGCGGGAAGTATTTTGTCCTAGGTATTTTTCGGTGGGATAAAGAAAATGAAAATCCAGAAGTTGGTTTTAGTCGGTGACGATAAATCGACGACATCGTCGATGGAAAAGATCTTGACGATACCTATTAAGCCGGGTATCCCAGCAGGTACCAAAATAATATTTCCAGAAGAGGGTGATCAAAGTCCTATGAAGATACCCTGTAAGTCCTTCCATGGTCTTCTTGATTTTCCTTGAGCTTCGCTTACGATCATAACTATGATCGCTTGAGTATATATATTACTATAAAATTGCAACAATACAACAGATAAACACTTTCTTTATGGCTCTCTTTTGCAATTTCAAATTTTACTTTTACATTAAAAATAAATAATTTTTTATCAAAGAATAACAAATCAATCAGTGTTTAATGTAAAGTAAAAAAAATTAAATTTTTATTTTAATATCTTCTTTTAATTAAATATATGGTGCACAATTATTATTTATGATTATGCAACCTTTAAAAGTTGATAATTGTAAGTCTTCTATGTATATTTTAAGAAATTAAAATATTTGTTAAAATTTAAATTAAAAGCACTCTTATACTATAGATATAAATTTTATTCTTTTGTAATGGACAAAAAAATTAATCATATTTTCTATGTACAACATTTTCTCAAAATGATAACATAATAAAAAAATAATAATATTAAGTAGAAGAAAGATAGATTCACGCACAATCAAAGGTAAGATGATCAATTTACGATCATTGTCATATAAGAATGTGTGTTCCGTTGAGAGATTAGTTGAAAGATTAAAAATTATTTGTAATAAGGCAAAATGATATCTTCACTAATTATAAGTTCAAAACATCGTCAGCGTAGCGGATGTTATCTTCGTCACAGAAGATCGGCCTCACGAAATATTTCGTCGAGAAGGTTCAGATTTGCACACAACAGTCAATATCTTTCTGAGAGAGGCATTGATTGGAACAGTAATCACGCTTAAGACTGTCGATGATAGAACTCTTCGAATTCCAATAACGTCAATCATTACGTATGAAAAGCTATAAAAAAAATATTATGTTTCTTTGATCTCTCTCTCTCTCTCTCTCTCTCTCTCTCTTTATTTTTAATATTATTCATTAATTTTTGTCTTTTCTGGAACTAAAATTAAATAATTTACAAACGTTATGTTTGTAAATTATTATTGATGTTTTACGTTTTACAGACCAAATTACATCAAATGTGTGCCAGGTGAGGGTATGCCTTTTCCCACAAATCCGAAGCAAAAAGGAAATTTAATATTGAGATTTAATATCGAATTTCCGACTTATTTACCGTCGTCCAATAAAAATTATATTAAAAAAGCTTTCGAAGCATTTCATACAAATACCGAGAATACCGAGTACATTCATCACCTCATATTGGTCAATAAGATGCGTAGAAATATCGACAACAAAATTCCACTTCGTTGTGACATGTGAATGATAAAACGGATCGATTAAAATTTATATGTGAAATGTAATTTTGAAAATATCTGCTTTATTATATTTACGAGATATACATTTGATACACATAATTTCTTGACATCTGTAGAAAATTATGTAAGAATGAAAGTTGTTCGAAAAATCGCTTTTGTATGTAACTGATTATTTTATTGATGAACTGATTATTTATGTGATGAATAATTGAATTAATAATTAAAGTATGCTTGAGATATGCATATACAATTCATATGCATATTCAAATTACTGCAAGTTACTATAATTTAAATTCAAATATAAGTGATATTTACAAAGTATATGATTCAAAAAAGTAATAGCTATTTTATGTGTTTATGTATGTATAATAATTTATATCAGATCGAATAGTTTGTGTGTTATTTTTTTCAAAAATTGGATGTCTATTTTATTAAAAAAAATAAAATAATTTAAGACTCGGCTCTCTCGAGCAGCTAATTTTGTTTTATGACATCATAGACGTCATAGAGAAATGACGTGCAGTAAGAATCCGTTATTTTAGAAATTATTTTACCTTTTACATTTTATATTTTAGGGATTCTTTTATTTCTACGTGATAGGTCAGATAAATATTTCAGTAAGGGATTTAAAAAGAAAAACTAAAAAATAGAACTATTTGTCGCGAAGAAATTATTACATGTCATTTCTTGTCTATGGCCGATATTCATAGTCAATTTTTATATTTAAGATCGTCTTAGGATAATATTTCAACCAATAGGATATTATTGTAGGAGCTTATTTAAGGCGATTTTAAATATAAAAACTAACTATGAATACCGGCCTATGATATCATAAATCAATATAGCTGCAGCGAAAAAGTCGAGCTTTAATTGATAAAATTATTTATAAGGATATCGCTGAGACGATCGAGACGATGATTTAAATCTCCTCTTCTGACATAGACCAAATCAGCATCAGCATATTCTCCTGATGCTGATGTACATTGACCCTTAAATATGCGATGCAAGCGTACTGATATCAGCAGACTCGCCTGTCGCGACTTCAAAGAGACCGCTCACTTTTACATGATATAACGGGTGTCTCCATCTTGCGAGATCTACTGATGATCTCCAGCAAGAGCCGTCGGTAGTCCCATAAGATTTATGACATGCGTTTTAAAAAAGAAATCTATATATGCATGGAGAGAAAGGTATCACGTAAGCAAATATTAGAAAAGTTTCAGTGGAAAAGACATGAACATGATAGGACCGATTTGAAAGCCGCTTGGTGAGAAGCCAGTTTCATCAGGCTGGGTCCAAGAGACACGGCCTCGACCATGCCATTCGCCAGCGATGCTATTATCTCAGGCAATCATATGACTCCTCTGCACGTGACTTTATTTACAGTAAGAGACTTGTACTCCGCGCGAACATGTATGGTGCAGTCCCGCGTGACATGATAGATGCAGGTCCGATCCGCAAGGCGATGCTATAACTATAGACGGCGTGGCTTTATGATGCCGTTGCTCGATAAACTGCTACCTCCCAAGAAGAGCAGTCCGTGCGAGAGTGCCGAAAGCCTAGTGTCCGGTGCGCGAACAATTGGGAATGATAGGTGAGCAAGAGAGATCGCGCCGCTCCATTTTTTTCATCCGCTTTTTGCTCCGTATATCGCCGTTACTCGTCGAATCCTTCCGGAGCGGACTCGCGCCACATCCGCCGTCATTATTCCTTGCGTCACATTATGTTAATCTTTTCTCAATCATTTTATCAGTCATTCTATATTAACGCCGGAGAGAAAGGTAGATTTTCGCGCTTCGAAAAGAAAGCGGAGCGAAAATACATTTCTCTTTACGTATACGTCTAAATGGGAGAATGAAAGTTATGATGACATTGCATTATCGCAAAAACTCGGAATTTTTATACAGATCGACTCTTTTATCGTTGTTTTCCTAACCTACTTCATTGCGATTACTTGACTCTATTCTTGCATCCGCGGCTGTTTTACCAACGCAACGTCGAAGCAAACGCGCGTCGCGCTGATGACGCGCTTCGGGTTCTCTCCATTCGAGGGAGATATTATGAAAGCTTTATCAGACTTTTTTATACAGACTTAATTTTTACGCCAACCAATTGATTCGTCATAATTATTTAATATATCTTTATTTTTTTATTATAATTTAATATTAATAATATTATAAAAAAAATCATGAAAGAAGGGAATCACAAATTAATTATGCGAATAATATATATATTTATAAAAAACGCTACCTAAAATATTAATATATAAGATAAGAATAAAAATATAAAACTTTAAAAAAAATATATATATAAATATAAATATTATAATTGAAATAAGTTTATATATATATATATATATATATATTTATATATATATATATAAAATATATATATATATAAAATATATATATAAAATATATATATAAAATTATGTCATATACAATATAATTGATAAATGTTTTATTATATATCTTTTATTCTTTGTTTTATAAATTAAATTTATTTCTTTGCGATTCTGAAAATAATTTAATTTTACTTTTCACTAGAATGTGAAAATATTTTATTTTTTGCGTATTCGCTATGTTAAAAATCTGATATTTTGAATATTTTACAGTTCGTCATTATTTTCGTATTTAACAATCTCAAAAATATCGTAATATTTAATTTTATTAACATCTGGAAATATTTTATTTTTGTATTTATTTTTTGCGTTTTGATTATGTTATATTTTTTCATTTTTATTTTAAGTTTTTACGCAAAAACTTTAAAAAATAATTAAATACAATAAGTTCTTTTTTCTAAAGAAAGTAAAAAAGTTAAATTTATTATTTTAAACATAGATGCAAAGTTTTCGAATAAAATCGTGCATTTTATAAAGTTATTGTAGGGACTCCGTATTGCAAATTGGAGCAGATCAAGTACGAATTTTACTATTTCGAGAATGTGAATGGCGCGGTAGGAAACTTCTCTTCGATTCGAATGTGGAGAGAAAATGCGAGACACCCTTTAACATAGGGACTGCTAATGATTTCGAGGTAATTATCGAATTTTACATGTTAATTATCAAATGGACATATTATGTGTTCCTATATTTAAAATTATAATGTATTTTTAATTATACAAAACTTTTATCAAAATTATCTTATTCACAGGTATAAACCAATATAAATTTTATTTATATTTCTGTTTATAAATATCGCTTATGAAATATAGTGTTTAAAATTTTCAGCGAGATAAGATTGTTGAAGATGATGTAAGCTTGCTGAGCGAAATGGTATTTGGTACTGTAGCAATGACGTATAGGGGATCATCATTTAAGGTAGATCGATATTGAAGTAATTGCTTTTAAAGATTTCTTTGAAGTATAGTACATGGAAGTATATTAATTTTAATTTCAAGGTTCACTTGATGAATTCTCCACCGTGCATAATGTGTACGAAAATTTTTCCGGCGACAGAACACGGCACATGTAAGATAAGGTAAATTTCCCGATAGTCAAGCCTGCAAAGATTTTGAGCAGAGTATGCCATCAATTTCTGAAACAGAAACAGAATTCTGAACAGAAAAGCAACAAATTTCAAATTGTAATATTTGACGATGTCGACTGTCAGACTACTGTCAGAAATATGACAAAGCCTGCTAACATGTTATGCCAACAGCTTGGCGGCAGAAATCAAACAGAGCCTGACATAATATGACGGCAGATTGATGGTTGAAATCGAGCAGGATTTTCATATATGTCATTTCTGCCGCCATTTTGCTGCCTGGATATGTTTTGCAGGTCCTGCAGAACCCAAGCTGAATGCGGACGCAATTGATACCAGTTTGTTGATATGATTTTGATCGAATTTGCTAGCTGTCTGCTGGCATAGTGTTAACATTTTGCTTTCTATATTATTTTTAATTATTTTTTTCAAAGAATAATTCATTAGATGTTTTTTTTACATTGCAGTGAAAAAATTTCGGATGAAGGATTAGGACGGTCTATGCACGTGGATTCGATATGTAGCAATACTAGTATGCGATCATTTCGTAAGTATATCAATACTATTGTTATTATTACGTAAATAATTTAAACACATTGCGTACTAAGAATTCTTTGATTAAATACACTTTATTAAAAGAAAAATAATTATATTTATACGTAAATAATTTAAAACAACCACTTTCTTTAAAATATTTTTATATTTTTGAATCCTGAGATAATTTTTCGTCTTCCAGAACTTTATTCAAAATTTAGCTTTTTAATTATAAAAAAATAGTTTGGTCAATACAGATTGAATAGGCAAGTAAGACACGGGTATTGATCAATAAATTGCAGAAGACGTTCCATGTCTAATAGTGAATTGCGCGGTCTTTAGCTATTTCTTATATCCAATTTGTAAAATTTGTAAATAAAATAATTTTTTTCATAAAATTCAGTTTCAAATTTTTGAAGCTTTGAGCAAATTTTTAAAAGAAAGGAAATTGTCTTGAAATTGAGGATGAGAAATGTATCGGGGATACATTTTGTGAATAATAAATAGTTCTTTTGCATTGCTTTATTAAATAAAATATAACAGGTGTAAAATGTTTGAACAAATGCTTGAAAAAATTATCGAAGATGCCAGAATAAATCCTGATTAGCTTTCCATTGCAGAATCACGGCCGAGCTCCGGAAATCTATCGAGTAATGATTCGCACGTCGGCCCGCGCAAGAATTCAACGTGTTCGAGTATTGGTAGCGGTTGGGATATAGACATAGCTCCACGGACGGGCAGTAAGTTCATGCCAACGCACGAAGACAGCGATTTATTGCAAGAATATATTGTCGCTTACGCGATGCTGATTTAGGCTCGCAATCATTGGAAAGTAACGGATCATCTGGAATTGGTAGTCTTACCAGCTTGCGTAGAAGATGGTTGAGAGCAGTCTCGACTTCCCTTGGGCGTTCGGATTCTGACGACGCCTTTGGGATACATTGGAATGAAAACGGAAACGATGGGCGCGATGGACATTCAAAGCGACATAAAACTAGGCTGGGTTTGACTATGTTGGTGCGATTAGTTCAGGGTCACGAAAGGTACAGAGTTACATTTTTTATTAAAACAAATTTATATTTAAATATAATTTAAAATGTATTGCCATAATGATTTTGAATATAACAAATTTCTTAGCAATTATGTAAAAGCTAACTGTACATAAATAGAATTAAAAAAATACTTAAAAATTAAATAATTTTGAATTTAGGTATCAAATTAATTTTATTTTGTAGGAAAATAAAATTTATAGTTTCTTAATGAATAATATAAATAAATAAAAATGTATGTGCCTTTTAATTTTTTAAAACAGGTTTTATGAAAAAAATAAAAATTATTTTAATTTGTAGCCAGATAAAGACACGGCTTTTAGAACACATGGCTTTGTTAGAAGGGATGCTGGATCGTCTACGATATTTTTGCATTGAGACCAGCAATATCAGCGATTCTAACTGCAAGAGGATGCAATTAACCGATAGAATGTGTAGAGCAACGTCTCGATTTGTCTTTTCGTTATTGCATATACTTCTCGATGTCAGTGTCGATGTTAATACCCGTACGCCTTTGCTGTGGCATGATGTTCTACTTAACTCCGTGACAATGACTGAACAAACAAATACCTTGCATCGCAATTTGCAACAGATGTGTCAGTTATTCGACGAGCTCGATACGAAGTCGACAAATTTGTGAGTGTAGGAGCGTAAATCACGGATTGAGTGAACGTCCCGATATTTATTTCAGCGTCTTTCAGTTTTCTAAGCACTGTGGTAACTGCCGTGTTAACATATCATCTTGGATGGGTGTATACCGTGCTGTCTCCGCGTGATCGTCACATGGTGAGTTTAGAAAATCATAGCTGAACTGAGAAGAATCTTGGAATTAAATACAGAAATTGTATGTATCAAATTGAATTGTCTCTAATTAGTAAAGTAAAATTAACAAAATTATTTTAAAATTTATCATTAACGTATAAAGACATACAAGATAAATAAAATTAATAAAATAGACAAATAAATAGGCGAATAATGAATAAATTATAAATTTTTGATAAGAAAAAAATTAGTATTAATTAATTAAAAAGATTATTTTAAAAGATTAATATTGATCAAAGTTCTAAATATGGGTTACTTAAAATTAAAATAATTTTTATTTAATTATTTACTTTTAGTAAATCAGTTATGAATTACGGAAAAATATTCAATATTTATATATTTTAATTACAGGTCATATATTTTGTTATATTTATTTGTTTGATATTAAATTATTTTTATATTAATAATATTTAAACTTATATTATTTAGCTTATACGATATAGTGGTATATTTAATGTAATTCATTGAAGACTTTATGTAATGTCGGAAAAATATTTAAAAAAGTTATTTCATTTCTCTTTTTTTTTTTAAATATTAATATATGAAAAATAATCTATAATTTTATTAATATATCATATTTGTAATGCATTAATTTGATAAAAGTCTGATCTAAAATTAGTACATGACGTAATTGGGACTGTCAGCTTAATTATGTTAATATCTATATTGTTATTGATTCATTATGAGAATTTAATGATATCTTTCTGATATTTATTTTTATTTTCAGATCGAAAAGTTAGGCAGTTGGTATTCTTCTAATCCGCTATGGGCACAACTTGGCGATCTGTATGGCGCATTAGGCAACCCCGTGAAAGTGACGCATACGGTAGTTGCGGGTGATCCTCGGAAAAGTGATCTGATTAATTCTGTCTTGTCGTTTTTGTCTTATTTCATCCGCAGTGGGATGATACGGAAATGTCAGGAATACCGTTGCACGTCGCAAGAAGATGTGCAGAAGGCAACGAGTATGTTGGAGCAGGCTCGTAGCAAACGACCGTATCTGTTCAATAACAGGAGGTCATGTAAGGCTCGAGATACTTCGATTCACAGACGCGACTCGCGTGTTTTGCCAACACCCAAGCCGACACAATCGCCCGAAACCGGAACTGGTGATGTTAACGCATCGCAATGCACCGCGCGATATCCTGCGGAACGGCCGAGAATCTCACGATCAGTCAGTCCTCTGATGCGTAGCAGTACTATGAAATCTGGCCTTGACATGCTCATGACGAAATCGACCGAGGCAACAGTAGATCTCAAATTTCCCACAAAAGAATTTCCATCGCATGAAAATCGCGAAAACGAGAAATACGAACCAATGCAAGAGGATCGATCGATTAAAGACAATGAGAAAAATTTTTTGTCGAGTGAAGTGAAGATAATTGTTAGCGAGATTGGATCTCAAGAGGATGTCACGCCGAAAGAATGTCAATTGCCAAGTTTTCCACAGTTTCCTTTACGAGACTTCGAGAAAAAGAAGTTGGATATGCACGATACCGAAGAAAGTCTCGCGACCGAAAAAGCTGAACTGCGTCGTCAATTAAACAATAACGTGGATCCGTTAAAAATGTTCTACAATAGACCCGAGTTACCGTTAGATGCAGACAGTAGATTTGTTGACGAATTTAAAGAATCGCAGGTCTTCTTCACTCTTGGTGGTGAAGACAAACCCGCGAAGGTGCCGTTGAGACCGCGTCTCGGTAACAATTGTCAGTGCTCTTATACCTTCACGAGACTGCCTAGTACATCTGCACAACTTCCGGAAGGCGTATTAAGAAAGATCATTCAACGAAACTTTCCCGAATCGTCAAAGAGCATACAGCCACCTCCGGGAGCGTCCAGTATGGGTGCAAGGTCTGTAGGTTTCTGTTTAAAGTGCAATGGTCAGGGATATGCTTCACAAGATTATGACAATAGCAAGCAAGTGTTGGAAACACCGACAAACGCGACCGAGGTGTTGCGCACATGCGGAAGTTCCGAAGGTGGCAGAACTATGAGACTGTCGCGGTCTAACAGCCTTGAAGCTCTGATGGAAGCTAACAGTGTCGTGGAATTGCCAATGCCACAGTTAGTGTATTGTCAAGTTACGGTATAACATGTATTGAAAAAAGTCTTTATATTGATCTAAATCTTTTTTGTGATAGAATCATGGAATTAAGTTAATTATAAATTAATTGAAAAATTTTTAAATTTTAAGCAGACGTTCGTTATATTTCGCGATTTTTTTTTGTTATTATTTTATTTTTGTTATTTTCTAATTTAGATTAAAAATAATATTTAGCAATTCTGTTATTACAGATCAAAGAAAACTTCACAGATGAAAACTGGAACAGTCAGAGACATGGGCTTTACAAAAACGCTCATGCGAAATAAAATGATGAATGACGAGACTAATACCCTAGATACAAGTTATACCTGGGGTTTGGTGCTACAGGGCGTAATTAAGAAAAAAAAGAGAAGAAAAAAGAAATTATCGAAGGACGAGAAGGACGACGTTGAAATTGAGTCAGAGGAAAAATGGTGGTCATATATGCGGGAGGAAGTTATGGTTAGCGCTCGATTTCCAACGATCGATCAACCGATTGCAGAGGCACTTTGCGTGCTAGCTGACCTGGACACGTGGAGCGTTGGAATTTTGTCGAATAATGCACCCTGGCAAAGTCCGCCACTGCCAGTCGGAATGTCACGTCTAGTGTCGAATATGCTGGAATCCTTCGCTTATGTATGGAAAAAATATCATTCTCCTACTCATGTGAGTTTCTTTCCATTTTCCATTTCAATCCAAACTTCTCTATATATTTAAGTAATTTTTTTCTTATAAATAAGTAATGTCTTGAATTAAACTAACGTTTCAGTGCATAGCGATTTTAGAGGCTAAACTAAGAGAATTATGGTTAAGAAGCGAAGCATTGGCGGAAATGATGATGTCTGTGGAAGAATCTGATGTTAATGTGAACAATTTAACAAATGCTCTTGATCTCGATGCAGCCGATATACCACTTCTACTTGCAGTCGCAACAACTCATTCTCCGGAAATAGCGCAACGATTTGGTCTTACGTTAATTTAAACCCGTTTGATTGTTTATACCGGCTTTTTTCAAAATCTTATGTTATTTTAATGGATACTTCTTGAGTAATGTATCAATATATGTACTGATATTTAAACTGTATGACTCTTCGACGAATAGCGTAATCTCATAATATGTTATTAATATTATTTAATTACATACGCCTGTACAATTACGTAACATGTTATATAATTGTGCAGGCGTAAATTAAATTAGACTACAGGATATTACGATTTATTTTCTCGTTCAGCCATTTATTTCAACGTTTTTTAACGAATTTTGTAGCTCTTATTACATTAAATCAACGGCTGATTTCTTACTAATGAAGTATGTACCGTCTATATTTGATTTTTTACATGATTCAAGTGAGCTTGCAGAGTTGTATACATTCAATTAATAAATAGAATAAACTTTTTTACTTTATTGTATATTTCTTAATAATTTTGAGAACTGAGAAAAACTTTTTAAAAAATTTTAATTAATTATTTAAATAAATTATTTTAATCCAATTAATCCAATATAAATAAAATAAGTATTTATATGTACATACAAAAACGAGATTTAATAAAACGAATTTATCCGTTTTTTATCAATTGGAAATTTCATTAGTATCTCGAAATAATAATGAATAACGTCATGTGATTCCGCCGTTTCATTTTTTTTTTGTTACTATTCAGGAAGTTTAAAAATTATGATTAAAACTCTTAACAATAATATATGTAATTAAATTTCTCGGCTGTATTTCTGTGATATTCAAAGTGAGATATCGGCGATAGCACAAATTGAAAAATCATGGAAATCTGTCCTCCTGATCTGTGAGCTGACATCGCAATAACTTGTTGAATTTTGGTTTTCCACATTAAGCATAATTCTTGTATTTAAATCTTGTATGTATCTTCTTAAAAAATAAATACTGATTTATTACTGCAGACCTAAACGAACACCCCAGCAGTCAATTATTGAAGCAAAAAAGAAAATTCGGGTGAGCTTTGATAATATAGATGAAGAAAAGATTTTTATTTGCCATTTCATTAATTTCTCGCTTTCATATTATTTGCCTGTTTTGAAATGTAACATATTTTAGCTGGGCCACGATAAGTATTGCAACTGCTGTTGTTGTACATCACATCCTACATATTATGTGAGTGACATGTTCTACAATTAAACATTAATACTTATTTATTTAAATAAATATATAGAGAGATTAAATGGTTTTTATAGAAATATGTCCAGCCGAAAGTACCCAAATCTTTTGCGCCTGTTCGCGTAAGTAATTCAACAAAGATTCGGTGAATGATTTTGATATTTACTATGATTTTCTAATTAATGTATATTTGCGGAAAATTAATCCGAAAAATATCTTTGTCGATCATTTACTATGTCGATAAATTATTTTTATAATTTCATTAGTATTATTGGAAATCAAATGTTTCCATGGATAAAGATACAACGTATCGTCTTTCCTATTGGGAAAATGCCGCTACTACGACTGAACCCATTCGCCCTGAAGATAATCTGACATGCGGCGACACACCGATGTCTGATGAAACAACGCACAAAGTATAACGCACATTTTGCACTTATAACTGATTTGCTGACTGGAGTTTGATCGCTCTTCCAGATGAGCTATTTCGGTAATTGGTGTATCAAAACAGATCCACCAATAACACCTTGCGATAGGCAATGGTTAGGCAGAGGACCGATGGAAGATGTCACGACCCACAAACACGATTATTTGTGGAAAAGCGCAAAACGTCCTGAGATGATCAAGGCGCAAGATAATCTATGTTCTCCCTGTACCGCTTTATCTGGTAATCCTCTCACTTACTAGAATCGAAATATTTATTTGAAATATATTTATTTTATTTATGCAATCTTAATTTTGATAAATCTTACATTCTAATCGTGATAAAAATTATTATTTAATTAATAAACATTGGGGACAGATGATACGACATATCGTTTGAGCTACTATAACTCTCCCTGCTTGCTTCCGATACAGTCTTATGCGCCTATTAGACAATACTTGAAATCGGATGTACCAATGGAAAATTGTACAACGTACAAGCTTAGCTACTGGCCAAACAAACCTCTTGTAAAAGTAAATTTTTACTAACATTTCTAAAATCTATCTTGTTTTTAATCAATTTCTTGAGTTTCTTATTATAATTTGTGAATGATTTTAAATAATTTTATATTTTATCTAAATAATTATTATCAACAATTTTTTGAATACTTTATTTTAATGTATTTTGTAAGGATTTGCGTCTTCATCATGTGTCTTACAATTTAAAATGGCTGCAAATCAATGAAAGCTTCAAACAAAAAAGGATTCTCTTTTTAAAATTATATATAAATGTTAGGTATATATATATGTATATATATATATATATATATATATATATATATATATATAAAACTAAACATTTTCTTAGGAGGAAATACCATGGAGTCGAAAAGAAGAATATCATCGTCCAATGACACCGATGAACGGATGCACGACTTATAACCTGAGTTACTGGCCTCATTGTGGCGAAAAGCCTCGAGAATCTTTCAGTCTGCAGAAGACCGAAAACTTATTGAACGCCGGCTGCTGCTTCGACGATAACACGACGTATCGCCTCAGCTATTTTGGATTTGACGGTGACAAGCCGCCGGATCCCATTCGCCATTCTGACAATATGAGTTTCTCGCCATGTCCGCTCTCCCACGACACTGTCAATCGAGTGAGTAAACGTGGAATCGTACCTTCGCGGTGAATTCGATTCGAAGATGATACACTAATTCGGGTCGATGGTTACACTCTCGAATGCATTATGCGGCGGTTACGAGATAATTTTCTCAAATTGCCCAACGATCGTTGCGTCGCTTCACAGATTGATTCAATAGTCCTCTTTCTATCGAGCCATAACGCTGTAATTGTAACGAGTTGAGATAACAATGACTATTCCCGTAAAGATTGAGGACGTCGAGCAGCCCCGTTGTTTCATCATTACGGAGCAATGTCTAAGACAAAATAATCGCGCTATTAATAATCGCTCACATTTTTTAACTTCAGAGGACATTTTCTTTTTTTTAATTCAAATATTCATTTTTTTAAATTCAAAGTTTTGCCAATTTCATAATTTTTGCAGTTGAGTTTCCTGGGTAATTGGTGCGTCAAACCGGAATCACCTATCGTACCCTGCGAAAGACAATTGTTAGGTAGAGGCCCGATGCAAGACGAAACTACACAGAAGCACGATTATAGTTGGAAACAAGCGATACGACCGGCGGAGATTCGACCTGAAAACAATCTTACTTTTTCATCTTTACCGTTGGAATGTAAGTATTCAGTTATACATAAAATATAAAATATTTCCGTAATCCGTGTCCTTTGACCTTCTACAATCGTATTAAAGAAAACATTGTTTCTGAAAAAGCGATGTTTCTAAAAGAAATCTTAGACGTTCCCCCTGATTACATTTCCCTTTATTAAGTTTGCAAGTTCTAATATATGATCATTGCAGCCTGTACGACTCATAAATTATCGTATATACCGAACGATCGCGAATGCCTACTGCCCATTAAATCGTACGCGCCCATATCCAAGTATCAATCGTCTGATGTTCCAATGGAATCTGAGACGACGATGCGACTGAGTTATCAACCTGTGGAGCCAGCGGATCAAATCGAGAAACCATGGGCTATGACTACGCCCTATTATTCACCTGTCAATCCCATGGATGACGATACCACATACAATCTAAGGTTCGAGCCTCGCTTTCGGTTTTTAACAAAAATTTAGAACTCTCGCGAGTCACAATATATTTTTGCGTCAATTTAAAATTTCATGACTCTTATGCAATCAAAATCTCCTTTGACAGCTACATTCTACCGGGAACGCTCATCCCCCTGTCACCTTGTTCTACTTCTTGTTCTCCTGCTAACACCTACGAAAGTAATTCTTCCGAGAAATTCTTCATCCCTTTGATATTACCTTTCTACATTGAATGATACAATACATGTGCAATTACATTGTTATTACATTATTTTAGTGCCGTCACAGCAACCTTGCTCCACATCATGAGGATGGAAAATAGCAAGGTATATATATATATATAAATATGTAAGGTGTGCGTAAAATAGTAATAATTTAATTTTCAATATGTAAACATGTATATATGTATTTATCTCTCCCTTGCGATAATTTGCAGAAGTCACGCGATTTCATACTGATGCAAGCGTTTGTGATGTCCGATCATGTACACTGTTCCGATAATAAAATGTCCTTGTGTATCGCGCGACTTTTCAATACTACCTTAATCCTCACGAAAGATCAGTAAACGGTCAAAGTAATTTCACAATCGCACCTCTACGGTAATCATATATATATATATATATATATATATATATATATATATATATATATATATATATATACGTTCAGCTGCGATATATAAAGATATATAAAGCTTTTTTTCTTAACTGCCGCATGAATAAAGTAATTATTACACAATGAAGTGGTACACTTAATGCACGTGCACCTTATTCGATGTAATGACGATTGCCGCGATGTAACTGGCCTGGCATTAAGTATTATGTATAACGATTACATCACAGTTGACATTCTGTGATAATCGATGATCGGTCCATCCGTGGCCGTATCTTACGTGAGAGATGCGCTTGTTGGATACAAAAAGCAACAAAGTTACAGCATCGATTCGTGTTAGACTAGACATAACATTCGAGAGATGCCTCTAAGCGTAAGAATGAGAATTTCATATCACGTCGGAAGTCAACGGCTCCTCGCTGAGACTATGTGAAAGTAGTTAACATATCTATTCGTTTGCGTAATAAGCTCAGGATATCTTCCTTACACACCTTCAGAATAAACAGAGAAATCAGAATCAAACACACTAATCCTACCATAAAACAGATTTTATTAAAAAATTAATTTTACAGGCATTGCAAAATTATTTTAGAAACTTAGGTAATATGTAACATCAAGATTCGAAAATAATTTTTCAGATTAAATGGCCTATTCGCTTGATTATACAAACTTAATTTATACAAGCCGACTCCACTTTCGCGAATTTTTATCATTTTTTTCATCGCAGCAAAATCTTGATTATTTCACACGGAGATGAAGGCTGAGGTGAAATGCTCAATGTTAATCTTTTTTAATGTTTAAATTTATAAATCACACATTTGCATGCATTCGTACAAATGCTAAAATTAAAGTCATCTCTACAAAAGTTAAATTCAATTAATTTTCAACTTATTCCTAGGGTTATGGTTTGGAAGTTTTGTGTGGAAACGTAATTATTATTTAAATTGCAATATTTTCTTGGTTTTCTTAACAAAATAGAAAAAAAGCAAGGGAGGCAATCTGAAGGCCGCGCAAGAACAAAACGCATTGCGCTAATAGGAAGCGCAATTCCCGTCTATTGATTGTGGGTTGTTGCGATGGCATTATTATGCGCATTCTGATGCATATGTAAGTATGCATATTAGAATGTATTCTTCGCCTATTGTCTTGCTGGTCTCATAATTCGTAAAACTGCGAAACTACGTGGACCTAAATGAGGGACTCTAACTGCGCGAAGCAATACGAAAGTTTCGAATTATCTACGAGGCTTTTCGTAACCCGCGAAAATAAATAAATCCGTGAGAAATTTCGTTTATTTTTTGATACTCGTAGAAAATATTACATATATTATTTATCGTTACATTCACATGAGCATAATAAAGTTTTTCACAGGAGACTAAATTCTTAAAAATTCCTGTTCACTCTCATATCTGAATCAATAACATCAGAAAACGAAAGACATGTGTTTTTCTCACTTTTAACATCATAATTCAAGATGGCTGAACCAGAGGGAATTGAAATATTCTTCTTTGATAAAATAATATTAGCAATCGGTAACACATGATTCAACTATATAGATAGGATTAATTATTAATTAATGTAATAAGAGATAAGTTTTAAGTATATTTTATAAATTAATTGCAAATGCGCTATCAAAATCATGTGTTTCTTAATATATTTTGCAAGAGTTTCATACTTTCTCGTTTCTGACACTTCTGTGTCTTTTATAATTCAAGATGGTTACGCTGAGTCAGCAGTCTTAATATCCCTGTGAAAAATCATAAAACATAAAAATGCTGTATATGAATAGATTAATTCATTAATTGGTTTGCTGCAGTTTTATCACTAAACTAAATAAGCCAAACGTCACGAGTTTTTTGACAAACAATACTAATTATTAGAAAGCTGTTGAAGTAGCGAGAGTTTTCAACCAAGAGTAAGGTCATCAATGGTGGTGATGAGATAATCAGAACAAGGCGCTTCTTGGTATCGGGACGGTATCTCAGGGAGGTCTCGACACGAACGCTTACGAAGGAAGCGACTATCCCACACACGCATTTACTTCGGGCAGATATGTAGGTTTCTTTGCCATAAAGTATACGAAGTATCTTTCAAAGCCCATCGCCTTCTCGAGTAGGGGTAAAGTGAGAGTCGGTATAAAAGGGGATTTCTTTCCTCTCCTGGGATCGCAGTCGATCTTATTCGTTTGCGACTATCTCCGTGCGTTTGCCATCGCATTCCCGTCGCACATTCACGTTTGATCTGTCTTTATTGACGAAGTGCACGTCTCGTGACTCAGGATGAAATACATGGTAAGTAACTACGAGGGGGTTGTCAATTAGCGCGACATAACTTTGCCTCTTGAGGCTTCTTGGAGGGATCGAAGAAATAATATTGTATTCTCGATTGTATTGTGTACGTATCCGCATTGCAGGAAGAATGTGTTAATAACTGCAGAAAGGATATGTTAATAACTGATTTAAATAACTAATGTTAAATAACTTTAATTTTATTAACATCTTATATAACTCTTTATTTATAATCTTTTTAATTGTAATTTTAGGAAGAAACGATGAACCTATATTAAAATAAAATTAACGTTAATTGACAATAATAAACCATGATTTTTAACAATTTATTGTTAAATTTAATTGAATTGTTAAATTTAAAATAGTTAAAAAATTAATAAAATAATAAAGTAATACAATTTAACATTTAATTAGAAGAATTATCTGACAAAATGTGGTAGCGAGAAACGTGGCTCTTATAGAATCTTAAGAAGCTATCATTGTCATTGATACATTGCGACAACCTGCATTTATTAATTTATATGCGCGAGATGCGCCATTAAAGTGACGAAACAAGCACTGTGTGGGATTAAAATCCTGGAGCTTTACATAATCTAAAGATATAAATTTACATATAATTTTTCAAAATTGCTTTCTCGAATATTGAATATATTTAAACATGTTTTGACATGACTTTCTTTAAAAAATTATAATGTTACAATATGATAATTAATCTAATCATTATAATTAATATTACAGTATAATTTTAACATTATCTGCATATATATTATATTACACCTTTATTCTTTTTTATCTTTTTTATTTCTATTAAATTTTATAAAATTTATAAAACTAAAATGCAATATTTATTTTTTATTTTTATTTTTAAGTTTTATAAAACACAATAGAAATAAAACTTTTTTAATTTAAATCTTTTTATTTCTATTAAATTTTATTAAAACATAGAAATAAAATATAACGTTGTTTTAAAAATTTAAGAATTATGATTAGATAGACGAATAAGATCACAACGGGACAAGCAATACGATGTCAAATAATAATATGAGGTGTTCGTAGTAGATTGGGATGTGAAATGGGACGGGTCCAACTGTGCGACTTTGCAGGTCAAGAGTTAAATGACCCGCGTTGGCATTTGCTTCTCACTTTCACTCATCTTCTGGGAGCGCATCGCGCGAGATTTTCGTAGCAGAGAAACCGATAAATCCACTTTGGAACTTGTGTTACACTCTTCCGCGTCTATTCTCATCGATCATTTTATCCGTTGATTTAGTTTCAGGATTAGAAAGGAAACAAATTGACGTAATCCGAATTGCACGATATAATGCATAACAACATAAGCATACGCGTATTTTGTAATCGCGCGTAATTTTGAAACACACGTTTCCTCGAGATGCATTTTAATCATGTGTTCGATAATCAGGAAATTTAACATCTGTAATTTTTCAGGTGTTAGCAGTGATTCTGGGATTGGCAGTGGCGCAAGAGCCAAATTACCATGGACGCAACTACCAGCAGGATGATGGACAACATCAGGCTGACAGACGACCTACGAGCACTACGCCCATCCCAATCTTGCACTGGAACAAGCAACAAGAACACGATGGAACTTACAAAACCAGGTGCAATTATATGTTTCTTATATGTAGAAAAGAAAGAATGATTTTTAAAATTATTATAATAATTAATAATATAATAAATATAATATTAATATAGCATAGTATAACATAATATAATAAAGCTAATGGAAAAATTATTATATTATAATAATAGTTATAATATTTTTTCACAGGTACAATTTTTTAAGACCCACAATTATATAATATTTCGAATATTAAAAGATTATTTTTTTTTAATCCTGCCTTTACATTACATGCAATAAAAAAATTTAACTAATAAGTTAACATGTATTTGTGTGTTATGACACTTTATACAAACTTATATCACTCATTGAAATATTTGTCACGCGAGTTTCATGTAATCCGGTTTTGAAAAACTACTAACGCAATATTGGACCGCGACGGTATTTATCTGATGCCTCAAGTTCGTGCAATCTTTGCCGGCGTACACTTTACAACATTACGTAATGCAGATCGATCGACTTTCTGGACTCGTCTGTTTTGCGCAATATCGATTATTTAATATCCTGGACGATATCCCGCAGTTACGAAACGGGCAATAATATCATCGCTGAGGAAAGTGGCTATATCAAGACCATCGGCGAAGGTGAAGACCGGGCGGAGGCGATCGTGCAACAAGGCACCTTCTCGTACACGAGTCCCGAGGGACAGCTGATCACCATTCACTACACCGCCGATGAGACTGGCTTTCACGCGCAAGGCGATCACATTCCCACGCCGCCACCCGTTAGCGAAGAGATCCAGAAAGGCCTCGACCTCATCTACGCGGGCATTCGTCAGCAAGAGGTAAATATACTCACGACCTTTCCTCTTCCGTTCAACCCCCCATTATGTTTAGATGTTCTCTCTCGATTGTTTCTATAAAAGTCGCGCCGCTCGCTCCATTCCGTCAAATTCCACAAGGTAAATATTTAATTGAATTATTTATATAATAATTATAATAATATAATCCCTTATAATTATATGCTCTAATGAAATGATTTTTTTTATCGGAGATATTGGTCCAAGATAAAAAACGATGATGACGATGATATTTGAAAGTTACATAATAAATAAATCTATAATAAATATAGATAACGTACAAACTTGCTAATATACAAACATTCACTTGTCCCAACATTTTAGTTTGTATATTAATTTAAATAAATTGTCTGAAAAAGATAGATCATCTTCAGCAGCTTAATGCAGCAGGTATTGTAAAATTCTATTAAAGAAATTATATTACAGAGTACACAATTTTGTTAGATATGAAAGTATACATCGAAAGAGCATTCATTCAGTACTCATTCAGGATTTACGCGATGGAGTAATAGTATATAAAATTTTACTGCCTCACTTGCACGTCAAAATCCATTCATGATTTTCCGTCCTGGATTATCCCCGCTTGTTTCCCCCCCCCCCCCTCTTTCATTTCTCTCCTTATCATCTCTGTTCACGTCCACGTTCACCTTTATGGAGGAACGTTCTCCGCGATGGGAAGAACTTCTGTTTCGCCATAACTGGCATAGGTCACGGTTTCCAAGCAGGGTTTGCGAAAAGCCATTCAGTTATCTGTATACGACGAGCACGCTTGCGAAATCATGATAGCGATTTATATCGGTGCAAAGGCTAAAGACCGCGAGTTGCATGGTATGAATGACCCGCGTGAAACGAAGAAGATAACTTATACTCGCATGCTATTTCCTTTCAACTCTTGTTAATCATCACGTCGGTACAATAGCTACCGGTTTTCTTCTATCTTCTAACTCGTTGATAGGTATTATTTTATCTACGTGTTGCAGGAAATATGACAAACAACGATCCCTGTTAAGATATCTTCATTCAATTAAAATTGAATTATCTTAGACCATAATTAATGTTCTACCGCTATCAAACAAGTTCCTTGTATCTTAAATTTATTGCAATGTAAATAACAAAATCTAAATCTTTAAGCTAAATCTTGAAAAACAAGAACAAAAAAATATAAAAAATTTTCAAAAGACACGATCATTGCAAATAATTGACAAACAATCAGATCTAAGTAAAAAAAAAAGGTTTTTTTCGGGAAAAATGTCTTTTCTCCAATTAAAAAAGAGACAAATTTTTTTTTTTTTTTTTAATTAAAAAAGAGACAGATTTTAATTTCCTAAAACTCAAGAAAAAGTTAATTCGTATCTGTTAGCAAGACAATTTACAGAGGCTATGTTTATGTTTCAGGAGGAAGAAGCTCGCGCAGCAGCGCAAAAAGCACAACAACCACTGAGTCAGCAGGTTGACAGGCGGGATGATTACAACAGAAAATTCCAATAGTGAATCCCTCCTATCGATGCTTCAGCGATGTAGCATATTCGCAGCACTGTACCATTATTAAGAAATAGCAATTAAGTTGTTAAGTTACGTTATCCTCTCGCGTCCCAAATATACATTCTCCATTCTATGTACATTTCTAGTAAGAGATATCGCTTGGTAAGGTTCGACCCCCTTCTTCTTCACGTCTTTCACGATTGATTCTATTCTTTCTTAACGTGAGATCCTGGCATTTCCTGGTATGCATTAATGATCAATCTCCTATCTTCCTTTTTTCTTTTCTTCCTATGACGGTGTGCCGCCACCGTTCCCGTGTAATCGCGCTGATCGGGTGGGAACTGACATTTCTCGTTATGTCGCGATAGAGAAGAATGTCACGGGAGTAAACCGTATCCAGCGAATTAATCTACTTGCGATCGTGTCTACGTTCATTCATGATGCTTTGCCACCTTTATACCCTCGCTATAGAATGCTTCCGTCCTTTAATGTGAGAACACACAATTTTGACATAATCTTTTAATAATTCTTTTTTTTTTATATTACTTAAAACTTAAAAAAAGAATTTTTTTTTTTTTACCGCCTACGACTCACCAGATACGTCGACTTTTGCCAACGTATGCTCGACATTTGCGTAATAAATGCATTTTCTCTTTTCACTCGAAGTAAGTATCGGTTGCCGACAGTGCGATTGACTACAAGCAATCTCCGATTCGTCGAATTATAATATAACTAATATGATTAAGCAATCGGAAATGACTGTACAACGGACGCCTCCCTTTCACTCTGTGAAATTGGGTAGTATAACTTTCCTTTGCAACAGTGAATGTATTGAAACATCAATTTTTAAAAATTTTTTAACATCTCATTTGATATAACTCTTTGCATTTCATTTTATATGCTATATATTATATAATTTTTAATTATTTCTCTTTAACTTCGAATTATCTGTAAAAATAAAAAAATATATTTATGATAGTAAAAAAATACCAATTTCAAAAAAAATGGTTATTAAACACATGCATTGGTGCAACAAGAAGGAATTAGAAATAAAGAAAAGAGAAAATAAGAATCATTATGGCGGCGAAGAAAATCAGGTAATTGTCAAAATAGTGCAAATTTCCTTCCAGCATCAATTATCACATATCAATAAGCATATATCCTTATGCATGTATAACTTACACACGATCATGCGGACACTTAATAAACTTTTCGTAGAATGAAGAATTGTCATTATGCGGCCTACAAACTTTGACCTGCGCATTTTGAGTTCGGTCGGAGAAAGAAAATATAAGGATAAACTGTGTGCTTAACGGAGCGAAGCATCTTTATTGTTAGTGTCGTGTACATACAAATCTATAAGGGCATCAGTCTTCGTGCTCGGAGAGAAGAAAAGAGAGCGCAATCTCCGAGGCCAGTGAAACTTTTTCACGAGGTAGCGCGTCAAGGCCGGTGAAACTTTAAATGAGATATGATAATCGGATAAACGGATGCCGGTGTTTCCGGATGCACGTCGCATTACGACCGTTACGATTATGCGATATAGAATCATCGATAATACTGGCTCTTGCAATGAAAAATGATGATGCTACATGTAGCAAATGCTTAAAACAATTATTCGGAAATATTTACGATAAATTTATAAGATTTATAAAATAAATATATTATAAATTCCCGAAAATAAGCTACCGAAAAAAGTCGCTGTTATATTACCATCATATAAAGAATATAAAAAATATGTATTATTAAAGACCAGGCGTTTGACATATTGATTGAATCAAGAATTTTTCTTTAATTTGACGCAACAAAAAGCCTATATATATATATATCAGAACTTTTTTAAACGCTAATTCAATCCAATAACCCGTACAAAATTTATTAATATATAATACAAATATTTTTAATATTATAACATATTAATATTTTTATTTATTTTAAAGAAAAATACACACGATAAGAGTTGCATATATGCCGAATTAAATGTCATTAAAACTATTAAAATATTATATCGAATACTGATAGCATTCACAAATGGAAATGCTTACAGTTGCATATTATCATTGTTGTATAAATTTTAAATTCAAAATACTAATATTAAATTCCGATAAAATAAATAAACGGGCCTAAATTTGACTGTCTTTCGTATTTGTAATGTTTTGACTTGTGCGAAAAAATCACTTCAGTATTACATAAATTTTTATTTACTTTGCTGCTTTCGTCTAAACTATCTGATATCACATGTTTGACATTCCACACGCAAATGATTTCCTTGCGAAATAAGTTAAGTATTAAAACAATGTCCCTTATACATAAATTGTGTAATCCCTTGATTTCGACACGGACAATTGTAATGTCACTTGCAGGCGAAACTTTTATCCGAAAATTTATCGCAATTGGCTTAGCCGCACAAAGCGTAACGGCACGGTTCTCATCGCCATAAAAGAACGGAAAGTGCGCGGTATATCCGCTTTTACTTCAACAATCAGCACCATTGTCGCGACATAACGAGATTTAACTTAACGATTAACTAATGCTATGCGGCCCCCTTCGTCGTTTGGCACGAGCGGATAGCCTTCCGGTATGCCGCGAGAAATTAGTACGTGAAAAGTATCCGGACGCGCGATTAAGCTAGGGAGGAAACTACTATTAGTGTCAGCACAGAGTCGACGATAGAAAGCTATTAAGATTTCCGGATTTGCGGCTCACACTGAATTAACCCTGCAATGTACAACAATGCACGCTTACATAATCGCATCGGTGTTTCGCCAAGATTTTTAAGATGTGATTCGGCGATTCGATTGAAGATGTGAATCGATATAAATCACAAACGTGCCTCATAATATAACATTGTTCTTTCTAACAAACAACGCTGTGATATTTTACACTTGATAAAGTGTATCCCTAGAAAAAAGAAGTAGTACAATGCAGGGATAACATTCGATCCGCTCACGCCAAAGTGGCCGTTCTATTTTGATTCGATAAGTGGGATTCTTCTTTGTCACGCAGATTTATTATATATTCGCCAAAAATGAAAAAAAATTATGGAAAAGTATATAAAAATAACAAAAAATGCAAAAACTTCCGATTATGATCCGTAAAATTAAATTTAATTGAACAAGATTTTTCAAAAAAGATTTTAATATTAAGAGAGAGAGAGAGAGAGAGAGAGAGAGAGAGAGAGAGAGAGAGAGACTGTGTACGTTTTAATTAGATCTCTCGAAGATAAATATCTTCCACAGTATTTTTACAAAAACGGATTACTAAAAAAAGCTTACGCACAAAGATAATAATCGAAAATCTTCACACATTTTTTCAGAGATCAATGACGTAATTGATTGGCGAACATTATCCGACGCATTCCTACGATTTTCTTTTTTTCAAGGAAGTCCCACTGTGCTTCCCTGAAAGGTAAGTTATAGTTCAGCATGGCATCTAACGTTGTCTTTTCGCGATATCCGATCATCTATTCGCGAGAATAATAGAACAAAGGCAGGACGACGAATCAGGAAGCCGTCGCCTTGGTTCTCGATGACGAAAAGTCATTGTCTTAATCTCGCGTAATTCTTATCTTTTCTCCGTTGGAACCTTCTTATCTGCTATATTTCAATCGTCCCCCTGATTCAATCGGCTTTCGTTCCTCGCAACATTATATCATCTCGAATAATAACTGGGAACCGTCAGCGATGATGACACAACGGAGTCGGAATATATCAGAAAAATATCAATCGTGGCACTTCGAGAAACGTTATATCTATATATATATATATATTACATAAGCAACATCGGATGATCGAGAATCCCTGCCGGTGAACCTCTCTATTCTTTCCCCATAAAAACCATAGACCATATCTATCTTCACATTTACGAGACCGTTTCTATTCACCGTTGTTCTTCCCCTTTCCGATATCCGTTGGTTCTAACCCGGCCGGAAAATCGGCGATCAACGGAAATTGTTTAAGGGAACATCGATAACAGGCGGCAGTTCGATCCGACGAGCGGTCTCGCTGTCGAGATCATCGAGTCGAACCAAGGCCGTCCAGCGTGGTTGAATCCAGCGTCGACGCGGTATCGGATGATGAGCTCTTTGCGATGCAAAACGTGATGCTACAACGCGGCAAAGCGATGAACAATAACGGAATTGTTACGAGTCGCTCGTGGGAGAGCCCCTTGAAAGCCGCGTCCTGGATAAATCAGGCGGAAGCGGATCATACGGCGTCCCATTGAAGCCAACGTATCGATTATTCTTCTTGTGGAGGAATCCACCGGTGAACGGGTCCGTCTTGTAATAAATCACCCGTCTGATGCCGAACGGATCGATGTAGCCGAATGAACCGACATTGTTGCCTTCGGGCTCACGTTCCTCCTCATGATACTGCCTCCTCAAATAATATTGAAAGCCATTCGCCGTATTATGAGTACCGTCATACGGCGGGAAATCGGCCGGATCGCTTCGAGAAATTGGCAATTGATAGCTCGGCCTGATGGAGGAACTCCCGACAGCAGGATCATAGGGAGCCTCGAGAATCTGAGTCGGTGGTCGACCTATAGATCCACGATAGTATGTAGACTGTGGTCGATGATAGGCATCCAAATTCTGCAATCCAGATGGATAACCTGATCGACTCGAATAATAATTATTTCTCGAAATCGGTCGGGGTTTGATTGTTGTCGGAGTGTAGTAACCGGAAGTGATATCATTGCCGGATAGTGACACAACAGCATTGGGATCCGGTCGTCTGTAACGAATAATTGAATATCTTTACGAATTTTTGTAGTATTTTTGAAAAACTGGTTTGAGACAAATGAACTCTACTTTTTTTCTCTATTGTACAAATTGTATTATTATAAAATGAGTTTTTCATTTCTCAATCGGTTTTTACCTGAAAGGATTTGGTGGTCTTTTGGGTCTAGCCAAGACTCCAGTTTGTGGTGGAATCTTTTTCGTTTCTGCCACTGCATCCTGAATAGGTCGATCTTTGCCTACATAAACCATTTTTGACCTAAAAGAATTTTAATAATGAATTCGCGTTAGGACCTAATTATTGTGCTGGTTTCTAATTTTTGTTAAATTTCGCACGCAGAAATATTCCGAAAACTAGTTTTATTTATTAAATTTATTCAAATTACTTTAATATTCGAAATCCCTCATGGTCCGCAATATAATCCTTTAGTCGTAAATATCCGAGAGGATCTAACCAGCCTTCGGTGCCAATCACCGTGCCATCGGCGAGTCTCTTTTCTTTCCTGTATTGACCGTTCGACGTTTGAAATCGAAAGAATCTTTCTGGACCCTCATCGGTTTGAATGTGATATTGCGTATTGGGATTTAGGTTCCAGCCACTTCTCTGGGCCTCGATCTCGTCCGCTGTTAGACACAACGCCGAAACCTGCAATGTAAACCTACATAAATTGTCTTTTCCGTGTCAGCCACTTGTTATTATCTTGTATGCAAAATAGTCCCCGATAAATTATTTAAATTTGAATCCGTTTGATGTAAAATCTTAAAATATTAAATTGATTAACGTTACAATTTTATTATAAAATTTTAAATAAAAATAGATAAACGATTGAACAAAAATTATTAATAATAAGGAATTCACTTCTCGACACCTCTCTGCATTTATAAATTTCTATTTCCAAATATAATACATACAAAAATCATCACAAAAATATAACATTTAACATAAAGATGAATAAATTGACTTTCTAGAATTTCGTTCGGAAAGGCTGCGTGAAAGATAGTCGAATAGTTTTCATATTGTTATTATAAAATCAATTATTAGCATTAATAATAATAATAATAATTAGCCTAATATAATATTCTTCTTTTTTGAAGAGTACAAAAGTCATAACATAATGGTTAATTGTCTGCACGATTTCAATGATGATTAATAATTAATTTTTAGAAAGAAACTTATGATCTACGAGCATATATGCAAATCTCCGGTTCTCGGTCAACAGAGCTAGAACATACTATGCGAGGGACCTGACCAACTATGTGGGGGGGGGGGGGGGGAGGGGGGCGGCGGGAGTTCCTTTGCGAACGATTAGTCAGCAGTCGTTCCTCGGACTACGGGGCCCGTCTCTTTTCTTCTTTACTATCTATATGGCTTGTAGGCGCGGCGACGCATACCCCGCTTCGCCGGTCAGTCGTAATCACTCCATTTACGGCGTTCGACCCGAAGACGATAAACGTTCCGCTTCAAGCACAATTTCAAACCAAGCTCGAGACGATGCATTCCGTTTCACCAGGTCGTTTCGCAATCTTCGCCGGTATTTTGAATTTTCGCTATTTTGCTCGTATTATAAGCGCCCATCACTATCGCGATGAAAAGATGCTTTTGCAATCGTTTTTAATGCAATGCGGTCATTTAATGCCTATTGCAAAATATATTGCAGTTTGAAATTGGAATTTGAAGTTCCAGTTGCACGAATTCAGGTTGTGGTTTTTGTGGGAAAAACGATGCTACGCTGTTGCACGCGTGCATTGCTTTGCAGAAGAGACTGCATCTTATCTTACCAATTTCTTTATTTTCATCGAGCTTACAGCTATTTTTAAGAGCAATATAAATACAGTTGAAAAATGTCTTGCAATTTAACTTTTTTAGAAAAGATATGTATAACGATAAATTACGACTTTTAATCATGAGAAAAAAATAGGTCAATTACAACAAATGTGTCAATTAATATAAATATCAAATGATCTTCTGTATTAACTTACTTGCAGCAACAATTTATAATAACAATAATGGTGTCACATATCATTATATTTTCTCATTTCTTGTAGTCTTATTTATGTGTAATTGAGTTCACGCGTACAGCAGGATTTCCCCTTTTAAAAAGATCACGTTCCACTCTTTCTCGTCATCGTCATAAACAACTCGAGATCTGTAAGTCCATGATTCATGATTATTCGCGTCTTAAAAATAAATAGAAAGTTTGTCAAAAAAAAAAAAAAAAGAAGACGAAAACATAACAGATCATCATTTACGAAGCTACATCCTCGACCTAGATCAACTCGTTGTATAATCAGAGTACAATGTTATAATATATCACAAAAATTCTGATAAAACATGGAGTATTGTAAGTGTTTTCCATTGTGATATTTTTTATAGCGAGAGTCACACACATTGCGCGCAAACATGGTGGTCACGTAAGAGATACTTATTCCTTCTATCGCAGATTTTGCGTGGGATTGTCCAAGACCACGAGGTTTACCTCTCGTCGGTCCATATTAAGAGATACTGAACTGAGGCGAACGTAGAGGCCGATCGATGTATTGGTATTATGCAAAATATTTCGGAAAATAATGCTGTCTACAGAGCAATTGAAAGAGTAATAGAAATATTTGCAAAATAAAAAAATGTAAAAAAATGAAGAAGAGAATCTTCATTGAATTTATGGATAAGGGTCTTACTCTATAAAAATCTTTAAACTTAATACATCCAAATTGTTAAACTTCTTAGCAAGTGAAATATTAGAACTGAAACGAAGGCAAATATGTAGAGAAAATATTAAATAGAAGATAAGTGCATTATGTATGTGTGTGGATTGAAGAAAGTATGTTTTCTCTCGCTTCCTCGAACGAGATATATTCAGCTTCACAAATTACTTGGCGAATGAAATTTTATTTTATGAGGTGTAGGGTCAAGGTATGCCACAGCTAACCTTGGACCTTCTCATGTACCGCATGTGTGTGCTTAATATCCGTCATGTTGCTGCATCTCTTTGCAAGAATTCACACATGCGATTGCTTCGGTATCCTTGAAACTGGTTCACGGTGTTATCGCTGTGAGGCATTTTGATTTGAAAAATGATCGCATTGTAGAAGTCAGACTCAATGTTATGTTGATATCCTTGAAATAAATCGACGCGGTTTTATTTCTGTTTATGAAAACCGTTTTAGAACAATTAAAATATCTAAGCATTTTTTATCTATTTGAAGTTATCTAATGCTCTATTTATTTTTAGGCATGAAACTCTTTGAAAGATATTCCATCGGTCTTGATTTGATCAATTTATCAAGATATTTGTACTTGCAGAATGATTTTGTCATGCATTTTATTCTCTTGTGGAATTCGAGATTAGATCGAGATTAAAGGAATAAATCGAAATTTATATCATATGATTAATCTATAATTAATCTTATAATTTGGAGAACGCAGAAAAAAATAAAATATCATAAAATGTGTAGCGTCTGAGTACTCAATGACATAATCTATATAGGTTTCGTGTAATATAGAATGAAGCTTTTTTCCAGTTGTAGTTCGACTTTGTTCTTGAAAAGAGACGCTCGATACGCGCTTTCTCTCTTCCTGTCTCTATCAAAATTACAGTGTTCGCAAGTAAATATTAATTCTTTCCCGAGTGGAAATTTTTCTTCTTCAATGACGGCAAAACAGAAGATAGCCACGTCAAGAAAGGACATTGATGAGTTGTTTAATTCTACAAATGGCGTAGAATTTTGTAAGAAAGTAGCACAAAATATACATGCGTTATTCATGTATATACACTTTAATAACGAGTTATCGTTCATAATAATTTTAGATAAAGGTTAAATCCATTTCCATGAGTAATTAATTAAAGTTAACTGAAGTTTAAGTAATTCTCTCTCTCTCTCTCTCTCTCTCTCTCTCTCTCTCTCTCGCCGGTTCTTTTTTTTCTTTCTAAATGTATGGAGACTCAGCATGAGAAAGTAATTTAATATCCCAAGACGATAGCAACGGCCTTCTCGCTCGAAGCTTACCGCAGCGAAAGAGTTATTTTGCGAATAATTGCGAACCCAAGCTGGGACCATAAACAATCGAGACAGGGAATAAATTGCATTGTGTATCAAGGACTCAGCACGAATTTCATTCACGTCGTATAATAGCGTACAATTTTCAGGAGCTTCGGAGGTCTTGACGCGTTTTTATCCGTACTGTACATCAATTTTCCAACCTCTCGAAGGAAAGCTGTCGTTTCGGCCGGTGATTCTCTGTACGAGGTCGTCCAAAGCCCACGCGATTAACCCGCTAAATTATCATTGCACCGTCTATTGTCCGTCAGCCGACTCCCCCGTCGGTCACGGTGATTTCACCTTTGCACAGAAGCCGCTGCGGCTCCTTTCGCTCGCTTCCGCCGTTCTCTATCCTCTCGCGCGATCTCCTCTCTCATTAAAAGCACCCACGCTCCCCGAGTTTCCCACGTGCCCAATCACGTGATATAATCAGGGATTATAATGAAATTGCGCTCCCCGGCAAATTGGCGACATTGGAGCCGACAATGAATTCGGTACTTACAAGAAAAGGAAATTGTTACGCTAATTGCACAGATAATTAAGTAGTAGGGAAAAAAAATTAACGAGATTCTTGGCTGATTACTCTCGGATTTGTCTAGTACAATTAAGTTGGCACTGACACGGTTTTATCGTTTTATCTAATCGCTTTATCTATTAGCTAATTAATCATGTATATTTTTAAAATTTCTACACACAATACTATTTTCTATGAATATATAATATAAATATGTGCGTGTATTTATGACAAATGTAGGCTGAACGGAGCGGTGAGCTTCAACAAAGTGCTACAATTCTGTACTTTTGATTCTTTTAATGTTACTTTTTTACTCAATATTTTTCAAAATGAAAGCCATTTTCGTTTATTTTAACAACATTTACTTAAATTGATTTTTTTACGTTATTTAATATTAAAATCATATTTATTTCTTTATTAATCTTTATTTTCTAAAACTGATTTCTTATTCATCGTTTATTTAATATTATATTATTTAAAACTGTATTTATTTTTTGATTATTTATGTCTATAGTATCTCTATAGTATTGTGTACAGAAATTCTTTGAGACCTTTGAAACATGCCTCTTTATAGCACGCGAAGGCCTGGCAATCATCGTCGGTGGCATCTTGCGATGATCCGATCGCATCGCATACAATCACGATATTATGGATCGTAATTGCAGATGTCGCATGAAAGAGGTATGTGACAAATGTGCGATCTCGTTTGCGATCTCATTCGGTATTCGAAAAGCGTCGGCGTTTCACAAGCGCGCGTTTGCGGCCTTCGCGCGGACGCAAGCTAATTGATATTCGAAATGCGCGATATTAATTACCTTCGCGTAACTCTTTTGTCGTAATATTTATGGCATGAGGGTCGGTCTTCAAATTCTTTTCAAATGTAAATATCTATATTACTTCCTTATTGAGTTAGTAACTTATCGGTGCATGTACACACACACACACACACACACACACACACACACACACACACACACACACACACACACACACACACACACACACACACACACACACACACACACACACACACACACACACACACACACACACACACACACACGGCCTTATATATTCTAAATCAAGACTTTGATATCCAAAATTTCATGTTACTATTTTACCTTCACGTTATCTCTTCTTAGTATTTATATTTAGCATTTAAAGATCAGTATTTCTAATTCTATTCAAATATGAAAATATTTTGAGACATTTATTCCATTAGTATTTACATGAAATTAAAAATAATATATTTCAAATTATGTCTCTTTTATTGCTTTAATTATCCAAATTATATTAAATTACTTTAAATAATATTAAATAACTGTGTTATCATAAACAATTGGCCTTTCTCAAATGATCATTACAAGATTCTAAAATATGTTATGGGAATATAATAATAGTAATAATTAGTAATAATAAAAATACTAAAAATATTAAAATAAATTTTTCGAAAATTTATTGCGTTAAGAAAATATCAGATAAAATTTTTAAAAATCTTAATTAGTACATAATTAATACGATATCTAAAATGTCTGATTTCTCTTTTTAATGATTAGAGTACCTACTAATAACAAAAATTATAAAATAAATGTTGCTTGTTTTCTCAATTTAAAAAGCAAGTAATCATTCCGTTTTATTCCTAGAAAATTCAATCGCTTTTTTAAGTAGGCTAATATTAACATTCTATGCTTTTAGTGTAATTAGATATTTGTTATCTGATTCTTTTAAAATGCGATTCACGTCTAAAATGAATAACATTTAGATCCGATAGTCACGTTTAAACATCGCTACATAATGAAATCGTGATTCAATGTTGAATTTGTAATCAAATGTTGTCAAATGTTGTCTTTGAATACAAAGTTCATCCTGTGTAGATTAATATGAATCTGGGTTACATTGATGCTAACACATATGTTTTTATATTGCTCGATGATATAGCCAGTAGAAGAGAGAGAGACAGAGAGAGAGAAAGAAAGAGAGAGAGAGGGGGAGAGGGAGAGGAGAGAGAGAGAGAGAGAGAGAGAGAGAGAGAGAGAGAGAGAGAGAGAGAGAGAGAGAGAGAGAGAGAGAGAGAGAGAGAGAGAGAGAGAGAGAGAGAGAGAGAGAGAGAGAGAGAGAGAGAGAGAGAGAGAGAGAGAGAGAGAGAGAGAGAGAGAGAGAGAGAGAGAGAGAGAGAGAGAGAGAGAGAGAGAGAGAGAGAGAGAGAGAGAGAGAGAGAGAGAGAGAGAGAGAGAGAGAGAATGTGCTTTTTTTGTTACACTTCTATTCACGCGATCTTCACGGTACTGCGCGTTCGTGCATCGAACTCTCCCAGAATAGGAATATAGCCGGTGCCTCTTTCACGAATACATCCTCGGTGTCGACTTTCATGAACACCTTCCACAAATCATACTGGTGTCAGTTTCGATTGATGGTTTCGTGTGGTGATGTGAATATATACGCGATAGATTGTATTCGAATGTACGGGATAATCAGCGATTTTACCGGCATACTAATGTAGTTACGCAAATCATCTCGAGCCGTCACCGTTAAATATATGCAAAGTATCGTACACTCCTTTGACAATACGTAAACACATTCGAGTGATAGCAATCTAAAACTGTAATTGTCACACACAGAATATAACAATTCGTAATATAATAATTCTGTTATAAAATTGTATCAAAATTGATCGATCTTCTTGTACTCTTCAAAATCAGTAAGATAATCTATTTTAATCTTGTTAATATCTAAATATTAATGAAATAGGTTTATTAATATTTATATATTTCTTACTTAATAATACATGAATTCCTTCAATCAGCCTTCTTATTACATTAAAAGTTTTCATTTATATAATAATTAGATATCAATTCTTTACACCAACATTTAATTTCATTGCCAATGTTAATATTGCTTTAAAGTTTATCGCTGCAGGCGTGAAAATAGCAAGATTATATAATGTAGCTGTTTCGCCAATTCATTTACCGGTTACTATTGGAAGACTTGAGAGACCGTAATCATTAGCTCGCGACCGGCGTTTTACTTAATCGAGGATCTTGGCGTCAACATAAAGTTCCAATGTCAATGCCGATTAATTAGAAAGATTATTTGCAAATGTATGAAATAAATCAATAACTATTTTTAAAAATATTTCAATGTTAAATCATCTAATTATTGACTTAATTTACTTCAATTATTGATTTTATTTGAATATGCACATGTAGGAATAAAAACAAACAGCGTATATAAAAAAAATATAAAAAAATAATTCGCGATATCAAATTAGTTATCTTTAAATAAATATTGATACATAATGATGTGTGACATACATATGTCATATAAAAATTAATGTTTGTTTTGAATGTAAATTTAGATTAATTTTGTTTTGAAATGAAGCTAACCAATTTCTATTTAATTTATAAACCAATATATAAATCAATTTTTTTATTCAATTTAATTTATAAAAGATAAATTGTGATTTAAGTTAAATATTAGTATATATATTATATGATGATACATGTCTTATACAAAATTGACATACAAATGAAAAATATGAACTATAAACTGGAAGTCATTCTAGGCAAGAGATAAAAAAATTGCTTATCTTTAGAAATTTTTCTTTCGTGAAATGTTCTATTATATTAATATATCTTTGTAAATTAGTCATAAATGTATATGCAAATTGTATATTCATAAATCCTACCGTCAAGAGATTGAGGCAAAGGCTCGTTCGTAAAATCATGGTCACGCTGGTGCTTCGTGAAGTTGCAATACGCGTTCCTCGAGTTTCCTCTTCGTCGTTTTTGCAGCGATCGCCGAGCCGAAACGTTCCCTCACTTCTCAAGCAAGAGCCGCCCATTTACATACATTACAATCTCCAAAGAAGAAATTTCTCCGTCAAATAATCAAAACCTAAAACCTACGTAGAGATATCTTTTTAACTGTGATATTAAAAATGAGATTAAGTTCTCCGTTGAGAAAGAGAAGCGCGCACGAGCGCGACATTTAAAGGTTCACGAATAAAACGGATAAAAGAGAAGAGAAAAAGAGAATCACCCACTTTCGCGAATCGGATGAGACTGCGGAAACAGAAAAGCGGAAGAGGATAGCGTCGACGCAATGATCGACTGCATCGAGGCGGACCGAGAGGACGCGATACTGTGACTGAGAACCGGCGGTGTCCCCCGCATTTCCAGATCCGCCGTACACGATCTATGCTCCTTCCCTTGCGACCATCCCCCTCCGTAAAGAGCCGCGAGACGGTTTTCCCCCGCGACTAAGACCGCGCCTGCCCACTATCGCGAGTACTCCACATTCATGTGACGCGTGTTCCCGGATGGGTCTGAAATTATTAGCTTGCGCTACGTATAATCTTTGCACGCGCCACGCGTGATCCCGCGGCGATCCTCTCGGAGGATGACGTAAGGGGGTAGCGATTCGGTCCATATAAGTGCAGAACATCTTCCGCCAAATATCTCTATGATTTGTCACAAGAAACGCGTTTTTGTACAATTTATTAAAAAATGTAAGCTTTTCAACTTTTAAATTATTTTTAAATTATTAAAATATTTATTTATATATGATTTAATTATAAAACTTTGTTATTGAGATTTATCTAGAAATATAAAGTAAAAATATTCCGGAATAATATTTCTTTTGCTTTAACTGTTATTATTGAGGGAAATGTGTTGGACTTAGCCACAAGTTTTGCATTTTTACTTTATTTCGCATAATTTATAATTATTTATATTCACATGTAACCAGTCATAAGTACGCGATCTTTGAAAGAAATACATCAAGGAAGTCGTGAATCGGCAAAATATTTCACCGTGAGAGTTATAACTATCTTCGAGCAATGTGAAAGATCGAGGTCTCGTGAGATACAATTCAGGATACATGGAAAATCATTACACCTGATACTTGTGATATTATCAATGTATCTTGTAAGATGTATATAAATTTTTCAGAATATCGTGATGAAATTCAATTTGACTGAAATTTACCACATAAAACATAAAAAAACAATTCAGTGACAAGTATTTTCAATTTTAAAATATTATAAAAATATACGTTATAATATTTTCTATTTCCTAAAAATTTAATACATATAAAGGATAATAAATTAAAATAATAATCTATAAAATAAATTTACAAAAAAATTTTTATATATAGATTTTTAGATTTATTTTTGTAGTGTAGTATCTTGATAATAATAATAATAATATCTTTTGTATGCATATAATGGAGTCTAATTACATCAATTACAAGTCAAGGGTATCATCCAGGATGCATCAATCACGAGAGGTGCTTTGCATGCATTTTCCAATTATCGATTAAATATGTATTCATACAGACTTAGAATAAATTTGCATACTTTTTTATTTGGAAAATCAGAAAGAGTTCCGACATATGTGTCGCTTTTATTAACATTACGTTGCATAGTATGCATATTTCCCATAGTATGCATCCTTGATACAATGTTTCCCAGGACAATAGTAGCCGGAAGAAATGTTGCAGTTTTATGTCATCTCGCATATTTGCGTCATCTTTGGGTCAGGTAATCATCGTTCTGTAATCATTGTTCGCATTACCCGTAATCATCTGACGAAACAAACGTCGGCAATCTGACCGTTCCGTTTAGTCACCGGAAGAATTTGTCATTTGCGCTAAAAATTGCCTCGACTCTAATCTTGCGTCGTCAGCTCAAACGCATAGTGGCAAATGGTGACTAATCGTACCTGCCATTCGCATTTTTTCTTCGTAGAAATAATATACATAAGATTGAGAAGAGCAAAATATATTTTTATTTTTTTAAGACCATTATAGAAAATGATTGGAGAAAACAAATTCTTTAATTAAACATATTATTTAAGTTTTATTTCTATAAAAATAACCTTTAATCAATAAGACTTATTTTATATTATTTAATTGATAGTTATTAAATAATTCTAATAATAATAGATATTTTAAAGTTTTAATATGTGTATTTTTCTTACGGAATCTCCGATGGAAGTTTTTTTTCAAAGAGGAAAGGTGCTTCTCTCTTTTCTGCATACATCCGCACATATCTATACATTCAGTTTCATTATAACGACATGGTTTTTTAGTTAAAGAACATCAAACGGATCATTTCGATCAAGAAAGCGTACAGATTGCAAAAACTGCCGTAGAGTGTTTTTTTATCAATGATACGTGAAGGTAAACGTTACCGTGGCGCGCGGGTGCGAGCAAGTTGCGCGATAGAGAGGTAAATGAAGTAAATGAAATTCTGTCTGTGGAGTTAATGTCTCTTTGGGTATCTCTGCGATCCGAATAAGTAATTTCCATCACAGCGTGAAATCTGGTTTTGCCGCAGACGCTTCCTTTCCTCGCGTTAGATTGAACGATATCGCGTTTCCATGCGGATAGAGATGCGGACAACGGAAAATAAACAAGCTCCAACGCTCTACGCATGATGCCTTCAACGCGTTAATTTATAATTTTATAAATATCACGCGAAATCGAAAGTGCAGAGATAGTATGTCTCGCGAGAGAAAGCTCTCTGAAGTATCGGCAAGAAATATCCGAAGATGTAACATTGTCGTCAAAAGAAATAATTATTACGTCAGTAGAGCCTTACGTCGTTTTATCATGAATCGTACGATTCCATTCGTCCATTACATAATGCTGCAAAATAGCAAAGGAAATTATTCATAATACATAGATAGGATAATAGGAACACTTAAGCTAACTTGGCTTTTAATTTGCAGCGGATTAGAAGAATGCCAAGCGAAGAACGTCATCAAACGCGTCTTTCTCTCTTTCGAAAACCTCTTCTCTGTTCTACCATTTCTACTTCCTACTTTAAAAAAAGTGGCATGCTGGCAGGACAGAGCCGACTGAGAACGACGACAAGATCGCTCTCGCGATTGTCCGAGGTGCGTGGGAGTATGCCTTATTCGCGTCCCTTTGGAACAAAGAACTTGAAGAGAATAACTGATCTTTTGACCAGGACCTTTTCTTACGTCAGCATAAAAAAATATTTTACATGAATATTTTTTAACGATGTTTTTTGAATGAATTTTCCAAAACTCAGTTATTAATGAAAAGATCTTAATTAAACTCTTTTAAACTTATATAATTCTTATATGTATTTCCATCAAAGTTAGTATCAGACTGTGCATGATTTATGATCTTTGCATCTTTAATTTTTTGTTACAAAACCGCTCTATTGCTGAGTTATATATGAGTTGTAAATAATAAATAGCCTGATGACAAATCTGCACATTTATATTACTTATATTATTCATCTCATAAATAACAAGCTGCGATCCCAAAGCACAAATAGTATGAATCACGCATAGTCTAGCATTAGCTTAAAAAGACAAAACCGTCTTGAAAATAAAAAAGATCTTAACATTTTCAATAATGATTTTCTCTAATTGAATCTATCTAATTCCAATCTAGAATTTTAAAAGAAGATATGACATTCTTCGTTGAGAGAGATATCAAGATATTAACTAAGATATTTTGAAAAAAAAAAAAACGTCGAGAAACATGACTTCGAGCAAATTTACGAGATTGACACCGATTTCAAAATAAAAAAAAAAAAAAAAAAGAAAAAAGAAAAAACTCAAACATTGTCCCTTCATTCGGAGTCTCTGAGAGGATCTCTGCGCTCCTGTTATCAGGAACTAGCTATCGCGGTAATCGAGATCATCTGCCACGCTTGCGGAACACACAGCGGAACACAAACCCCCCCGCATTGTGCCTTCCATCTGACGCTCGAGCGAGCCTCACCGCGTATTTTCTCCTTCGCTTGCCGCGCTTACGACGCGGCGCTTTCACTTTTACGAGCGGAGAGCAGAGGCGGCGGTGCGAGTGCGGATAGGCGCCGTTGTGTGCGCGTATGTGTGCGTGTATGTGTGCGCGACAGCCGACAGCTTTGATAGCGAAATTTCGGAAGCTTGCTTTGGCGATTTGAGAAAGTATCACACAGAACGCATAGATTAATTTCGCAATTCGTATCCCTCCTTATGATGATGACAGATCCGTATGGAAAAAATTGGAAAAAGGTACGTATAAAAAAAAATTCATTTTTCAATGCTGCTCACAGAATAATAATGAATAATTATATAATAATTAACATAAATCTCTTGTATTATGTCTCAATAGACGTATTATAATAATACGTTTTCTGTAAGATAACTGTAATAACTAATTTCGATGAATCTCTGCTCTGTTCCATTTTATGTTTTTATTTGGAAAAATATGTCACGTATCATGTTAAGTAATATCTATAGAGAAATATCGATTTTCTTAAATTAATTAATTTTCTCGATTTCAAACGCACAAAGCAATTATATTAATGTAATAATCAACTGGTGAATAAGGATTGCATGTTTAATAATTAAAATGATCGCGTATCGCTCACGCGATATGTACGGGGTGCAAAGTGTGTGCGATGGAGCAAGGTACAAGTGAACAGTTTTGTACGCGATGCAATGATTCGCACAAAGGAGTGTCGCGAGATTAAGTTCTCACGGTTGGCAAATGCAGACACCTTACATCCTCGGGAAATTGATAAAATCGTACATTCGTAATTCTGATGCGTATGAATGATACTCTGATGTCTGACATTGCGCGTATTCGCAAGCCGATGTCCCCATGACACTAAACTATCTACTATTTCCACATTCTCTCTTTTGTTTCGTTTATTTTATCAGGTCAGATATTACATAAATGAAAAACCTACGAACACTATGTCTACATTGATGTTTATATTTGACCTTAATAATTAAATATTAAAAATTGTATGTATAATTGTCATAAAAGCTATATTGTTTTCTCGTTATTACAATAATAATTATTGTGGTTGTAAATACGAAATAGAACGTAGTTTAAAGATTGAAAGTGTTAAATATATAATAAAATAGATATATATATATATAGAAAAATATGTATTGTATATATTGAAATAAAATATTTTTATTGAATATCTTTCATTTTTAATATAAATATTATTTTATAAAAATTATTACATTATATGGTATTAATCAATTTCTAAATAACAAAATAATTTTATAAACATTATTGAAAACTAACAGCAATGTGCAAAAGTAAAATGAAAGATATGTTATCATTCATTCGTGAAAATAATATTAGTCAAATTTAAAAAAATGCATTAGGATCATATTGCCAGTAACGAATTCGTTATCGAAGAAAGCCAAAACTTACCACAAGCGGCAGAACGGAGGCAAATCTCCGTCGCATTCTAGCCGGGCAATTTCAACGACAGAGGAAGAGAGATGGACTGGAAACGCTGAGTTCCAAATTTTGTGTGAGTATAAGAGATCGGCAGTCTTACCGCTCTTAATCGCGCTCGATTACTGATCGAAACGAAGTCCTACCAAGCCGAAGTCGGATCGTACTTGCGGCCTACACATAAAGCAAGCCAAGGCTCCGTAGTTGGCAGGGCAAGACCAAGACCCACGCAATTTTCTTTTACGGACAGTCTGTTCGATTGTGTTTGTGTGTCGGATATTGACGATTTCCATAAATAAACAATCGAACATTGCTTGGGCGAGAAATATTTATCCTTTAAATATGCACGAAATAACATAAAATGTCAATGAAATCCTTAATTTTATGCGATGTATATTCTTTTAAAAATATGTAATATTATATAAGTTTAGGAGAGAGAAAGAGAGAGAGAGACAGAGAATATTGATGCAAGCAGTGACGCGAATAATCAGGAATTCAATGAAATCAACTTAGACTTTTTTCATATGCGATACGCGACATGACAAATTGTTTTTTTAATACCTTATAATAATGTTCAATAAATTGATAGTATCGTATTATAATTAAAACATTAAACATAATTTAAACATTTTATTATTTGACAATATCATATAATTAAAACATTTCATTATTCAATGGATGCAGTAACTGCATCCATTGAATCTCCCTTATTAGTCATTTAAGATTGTTGACTGCAATCTTCTTTATATATTTAAAAAAGTATAAAAAAATCGAATATATTTTGCGTAATGATATTTAGTTACCATATTTTTAATTATCATATTTTTAGTTATCATATTTTAATGAAAAAGAACTTATAGTCTTATAACAAACAATTATTTGAATTTTGATAAATGTCTACTGATGGAATAATAAGTCATTCATAACCTTCTAATCTTTGTTCCAACAATATATATATAATTATGTTTCTCCTTATGTTTAATAATCAATTGTTTAATAAAACAAATTAAAGTGATTTATTACTGAAACATGACTTACAACTGCGACAATTATTCATAATTGTATGTATATATAATTATATATTGTTAACACTTTAATAATAATTATAACATTTTATTTAGAATAATATATTTCTTATATTATAGTCATATTGTACTTGCTCTTATATTATTTTTATTTATTATTTGTATTTTCTCTTAAAATAGTAACAACATAACTTTTGTTGGCTAATTAAATTATAGATATATTTGTATTTTTAGGTATATAGGTATATTTGTATTTTTTGATTGTATTTTTAATAAGTCTGTTCTTTTAGCTCAGCTTTTTGCACTTTTCACTTCTTTTTCTTTTATTCATTCTTCTTTTCTCTCAATGTGAAGAGAAAAGGAGGAAAAATGAACTGTAGAAGAAATTCAGCTAAAAAGAACAAGTCAATGATAATAGCAAAGACATACATTTTACGCGTACGTCTCAGAAAATCAGACTCGTAGAAAATTTTCCCATGACAAATTTTGAATTATAGTACCACATCGTACAAAGAACATTATTTTCGTGACGCCTGAATACAATTCTTTGTCTCATGTTTTTCGGTTTCAGAACGTGGAAACTTGAAATCACATCATTCAATCAACGATTGATTAACAAGAACCTAGGAGCGCATTCTCAACGTATGACAGCAACGATAGCGTGAAATTTTACGAAACGCCGGAAATATTTCTTGCACATATATGACAACAAAATTGCAGAGCGGGAAAATGCAGCATAATGATTGCTTTGGTGATCACTCTTGGTGAACGTGAGGCGGCGAACATTACTAAACATATGTCTTTAAACGCTAATCGATGATTATATTATCGAATATTTTCGAGAATCAAGAATATATTTCATAAAATTTTCACTATGATTCATGTTGTTAGATCGATCAAAAAAAAAAAAAAAAAAAAAAAAGTAAAAGCAAAGACAACATATTTATTTATCATTTTATGTTTCTAAAGTTATTGAGTTTTCTTTATTCTACAAATTTCTCTTATTTACAGGAAAAATTTAAACTCAATCAACAATATCATGCTGTTATTTGCTACATTACAAATTCAAAGAGAATGGCGTATAGGGTATAGAGACATCGTTATCTTCTTCTTCTATCTCACCTGTGAAAATGTTGCTAAATTGCCGCGAATAACTGTGGGAATTCATGGTAATTTTGGTGATAATTTATGCAAGCAGACTCGTGCTGCGACTGTTATGGCTGGATAGCGGAATATTGTTTCCATGGCAAACCGCCTACTTGTTGGATGGAACTAGATCTGGTCTGCCTTCCACGACAAACACTGGCGTCGCATGACGTAATTGCTGGACTTAAGACTTCGCACCGTTACCGCACACAAAGTACACGGAACTATGCCAGATAAAGTAACGTGGGCGCGTGAATCTGTTATCGTCCTCGAAGATGTCTGCATATCCTTGTCGCCGGACGTTCACCCCGAGATCATTGATCCCAGAAACGACGAAATTATTAAGAAATTTATTAAATTATTTAAGTAGACAAATATTACAGATCACAAAATATTTATAAGGTAAAAAGTAACTATGCAGGGTATCTCTACGCATGCTTACTTTTCTATCGCCTCATATGATTATATATATCATTTGGTAATTATATCATAATGTTCTAATAAAGTTTTTCATATAAAATCAAATATTTTTTTATTAGAAGTGATTCTTTTCTTTACATCTTAAGACATTTGTTGCGAAGAGGACACTATACTTCATATATACGATACAAAAAACCGTTAACAAAAAAAGATCCGTTTAAAATATTCTTATTTAATAAGCTATCATTACATCTATTCTACAAAAAGCTATCGTTCGCTCGACTGAACACAAACGCAGCGCAACTTCTTCGCAGACAAAACTGTCATTCATAACGAAGAGTGTCAGTAATATCGCCTAATAGAAAAACGTATTGTCCAATTTAACGTGCGTCATCTTGCTAAGAAAAGAGATTCCGACAATAGATATTCAAAGAAAATATTGATCACCTGCGTGAGAAGATCTTTAGAAATGAACGGAATCGAACTGTTTTCTAAATATAGAAACGAAGCGTTTCTTCACAATGATGATGGACTATTGATATGGAAGGACTTGGATATTTATGAAATATGGATGGTCGTGTATTTTTCTATACAGAAAACTTAATAAAATTTTCAGTTGTTTGTCCTCAAATGTATTTCCTTTATTCCATAAGTGAAGTTTTATGCACTCGAGTGAATTTGTGTACATACAAGAGTCTATAACGGATATAACGATATAAAGGGAAAAGTGGTAGTAAGATGATACAGCTAAGAGAAAACATAGATTCAATTCACAAGTAATGAAACGAATAGATTGATCCTTTGATAACAAATGTTTTCAAAATTAACTTATTATTAGAACTACAGATAATATATCTATCTACCAAAGAATTATAGATAATATCTTACCATATAGGTAAATATACTACCATACCAAATAGATATATTTTATCAAATAACTTTATATAATATGCCATTATATAAATTGCATTTGGCATATTCGTTACTCCAGCGGTGTAAATGCGACCTCGATGGAACCGGTGCTTACATCATCGTTACTTTATGCTCTTCTTTCAAGCATCGCGCGACTCAATGTCGGACTCGTTGCCTTCACTTTGGCCTTGCTCGCTTTTCACGCTTTCCTAGATCCGCATATCGTTGAAGTGAAAAGTAGACCTCGTAATTATACAAATACCCACGTAACTTCTAATAATTAAACTCAAATTAATTAATTTCTCATGGTTAATCTCCAAACGATCTAATCGATAAAACTGCACATCAGTTAATTCATTTGTAGTGACAGCATGTAATTAATGCAACATATAAAATAGCATATATAACAAATTTTACATAGACACGCGTAAACACGATGTATAAAAGTTGGTTTTTAGCATGTTTTGAAATATTGTTATATGACTGTCATTATTTAGTGTTAGACATTTATTGGTATGATCTCAGATCGTCGGAAAGCATGAAAGAGCACAGAAGCACCAGAAGAACATATTGTTGGGCATGGAAATACATTATACAAAAATAAGTGATAATAAAATAAAGTGTAATTGCTGTAGTCGCATTTATTAAGCATCAAATAACTAAACAACAATAACTAAATAACAAACAACAATAACTAAATAACAAACAAATAATTAACGAGCGCGTTGTGGCTCTGTGAGTTAGCGCGAGACTTGTAAGTCCAGTGGTCTTGGATTCGAATCCCCGACCGACGATGATATTTACAAGCGACGATGCTCCTCTGGCGGAGATCTCACAAACCGCCTAGAGTAACTCTGCCGAGAAAAAAATCATATATTGGATCCATTCGGATCTGGCGTAAAATTGTAGGTTCCATATATCCGTATTAATAACACGCGCATCACGAATATATGCACCTGTGTGAAGATAGCCCCCCAACATTGAAAAACATAAAGTTTCTATAGCTCATTCGATTGTTCATCGTTTGCACATGTATGCACATTTCGAATTTTCGTTTGCACACTTCTAGTAAAAAAGTTATTAACAAAACAAAATTTCGGGGGGCCATCTTCACACTAACCCCCAACTATGAGTAAATTAAATAAAAAATAGCTCCATTGATAGATATTCGTTTGCACATTGCCAACAGGTCGAATTTTCGTTTGCACACTTCTAGTTAAAAAGTTATTAACAATTAAAGTTTCAGAAACCAGCGAGTTCGAATTTTTTCAGTTATTACAAGATATAACGTTCAGGTACAGATATTAAAGATGAGCGAGAACATGCAATAGATTTATGAGAAATAAACAAGAACCGAATATGAATGAAAACGCCACAACTTTTCGATTGATATCATTTTAAGCACAATATTTTTGTTTTCACCTTATCAATCGGTGTGCAAACGAAAAATCGACCTGTTTGACAATGTGCAAACGAATATCTATCGATTGATTCTATTTTGAATCGCGTATCTTCGGAATTCATCCTGAAAACGAATTTTTTTATGTAGAACTGTCGCTCCCCAAGACTTTGTTTGTTAATAACTTTAATTGTTAATAACTTTTTAACTAGAGGTGTGCAAACGAAAAATCGACCTGTTTGGCAATGTGCAAACGAATATCTATCGATTTGGTTCTATTTTGAATCGCGTATCTTCGGAATTCATCCTGAAAACGAATTTTTTTATATAGAACTGCCGCTCTCCAAGACTTTGTTTGTTAATAACTTCTTAACTAAAAGTATGCAAACGAAAATTCGAAATGTGCATACACGTGCAAACGATAAGTAATCGAATGAACTATAGAAACTTTATGTTTTTCAATGTTGGGAGGCTACCTTCACACAGATTATACTTCCCACGTAGTTTTTCCTCATATACTTCCCACATAACTTTTCCCATATACTTCCCAAATAATTTTTCCTATACACTTCCCGCATAGTTTTTCCCATATACTTCCCACATAGTTCTTCCCATATACTTCCCACATAGTTCTTCCCATATATTTCCCACGTAGTTTTTCCCCATATACTTCTCACATAATTTTTCCTATATACTTCCCGCATAGTTTTTCCCATATACTTCCCACATAGTTCTTCCCATCTTATTCTTACATAATTTTTCCCATCTAGTCCCCACATAGTTTTTCCCATCTAGTTCCCACATAGTTTTTCCCCATCTTCTTCCCACATAATTTTTCCCATCCTTTTCCCACATAGTTTTTTCCATCTTCTTCCCACATAGTTTTTCCCATATATTTTCCACATAGTTTTTCCCATATACTTCCCACACAATTTTTCCCATATATTTTTTTCCCATATACTTCCCACATAGTTTTTTCCATATACTTCCCACATAGTTTTTCCCATATACTTCCCACATAGTTCTTCCCATATACTTCCCACATAATTTTTCCCATATACTTCCCACATAGTTTTTCCCATATACTTCCACCTGTGTGAAGATAGCCCCCCAACATTGAAAAAGATAAAGTTTCTACAACTCATTCGATTGCTCATCGTTTGCACATGTATGTACATTTCAAATTTTCGTTTGCATACTTCTAGTAAAAAAGTTATTAACAAAACAAATTTCGGGGGACTATTTTCACATTAGCTCCCCAACTATGAGTAAATTAAATAAAAAATAGCTCAATTGATAGATATTCGTTTGCACATTGCCAACTGGTCGAATTTTCGTTTGCATACCTCTAGTTAAAAAGTTATTAACAATTAACAAGTTATTAACAATTAAAGTTTCAGAATCAGCAAACAGTTATGACAAATGTTCCTGAGCAGATGTCGCAGACTAATAATAGTGAAATTTCTACTAAAAGTGTTTTAATATTTTACGATATAAATACTTAAGATCTGATGAAGAAACTCGAAAAACCGTCCATATAATGATACAATTGTCTATAGATGAAAAGAATAAATCTTTATCAAGACAGCATACATTGCAATACGTGGAAAGTGGAACAAGTCATGATAAATGTTGATTAAGCACTCAAATTTTTAGTATTTGAAGAATAATATACATAAATTTCAGTGAAATAATGTCCAAAACTGAAAAATAATTTTATCTTTAATATTCTTCTTATCTTTAATAATTATATTAATTCATTAAATTTCTTCTATAAATTTGTATTTAATTGCAGATTATATCATAAAGCAATTGAAGACTTGCAAACATTCATGATGAATTCTTCTGATGAAAAGGAGAAGATGATACAAATTAATAATATCAAATAATTATTATTTTGCACCGAATAATCTCCATCTTTCATAATTTTAGATGAGTATTTAGGAGTATCTCAGCAAGAAAATCCAATGCATACACTAATGCTAAATCTTTCAATACATGAAAAGGATAACTCAAGTTCATGCTTTTATCGATTCAAGTTCATGCTTTTATTTTATATGTGCTGATGCACATTTGCAAATCGTAGAAAATAGAAGTCAATGGTAAAAGTGGCAAATGTTATTTTGCAATAGTTGATGTAGGATGAATACTAATATATAATATACAAATTGAGAATATGACCAACGTTAGCTTTCATAATGATATTTACAAAAAATTATAATCATATTATGTAATATATATTATGTGATATGTATATAAAATATGTTTATTAAAATCTGTGACATTAATAAGTATTAAAATTATACTTTTTCTATTTAAGTTAAAAATAAAATATTTTGCTAATATAAAATTACTCTTATGTAAATATTATACATTTAATAACTAATAAAAATTATCACATTTGATGATGATTGTTTTATAAAGTTGATGATCTATTTTCTTAGATTAATAAAAAGATATATTTTTATTAAATTTAACTCATATTTGTACATAAATTATTAATATACTTTTCTTCTTTACACCTATATATATATATATATATATATATATATATATATATATATATATTTAATATATATATATATTAAATAAATATAAAATATATATATATTTAACATTAAACATAAAAATATAATTTATATATATATTTATATATTTAAAAAATCTGTCAAATGCTTTAAATTCTATTCTATGTTATTCAAAGAAGATCCATTTGATAATCCATTAATTTGATGTGATACATTTTCCAAAAATGTAGAAAAATTTTCTTCAGATTTCAAATGTAGAAGTTGGCAAGTGTAATCCCATAAATTTTTAATTGTTTGGTCGTCTCTTGCAAACCTATACGGCGTAGTAACACGGCATTCTCTATAAAAAAATATAATAATTATTATAAAAGTCAAGTATATTGAAAAAATAAAAATATATGGGAGAGTCTTAAATTTTAGAAGAATATCAAAAATTTGTTATTTTATAAATTAAATTAGTAATAAAATTAGTAATTATAGTTTACATTACAATTTATACATTTAATATACGAGCCTAAGGAATGAATTCCATATTTCAAACAATTCAATTTCAACAACTTTCTCAATCAATTTTCTTCAATTAATCCTATGGGGTCCTAAGATTACTTTGGAAAAAGATATATAGATACGCTTGTAATTAAAAATTTAATGCTTTTTTTTTCTTATCTTTGTGCAATACGTTATGTCTTCCTCTAATAGATTTCTTTATTGTTAATATTATTTCAACTTTTATTAAGACTAAATAAACATAATGTAATTTTTATCATATCTAAATGCAATTTTAGCTATACCTTACGCTCGCATTGGCTTTATAATAATTTTATAATTTATTAAATTATGTTATTGTTATAATATGCAATAAAAGTTTTCTAGTATATAATTTGCTATTACGAATAGTAGAGGCCAGTTTCATCAGCTGCTTTTTCATCAACCGCACAATATATTGTTGTTTGTGCCCCTTCTTTTGGATTTTTGATAAATGGTCGCATAATATATTTGAAAAAAAATGTGGCTCCTGGGATTATTGTCCTATTAAAGTTCCGACTTAATTCGGTTTTTATGACACCAGGATGTAAAGAGTATACGTTTATTCCACTAATTTTCGCCTCTGGAGAAAAAATTTATATAAAATATAATAACAATTGTCTGTTATTCAACCACTTTTAATTTATTAAATAAAAATATTGTAATTTGAAATTTTTATTAATTTGCTTGTTTTTTATAATCGACATTTTTTATTGTTTGTTAAAAATTTGGAAATAATAATCTCTAATTTAATATATTATCCAATTATCTTTTAAAATCATTTTAATTTTAATAAAAAGATTAATGTGTATATATATATATTAAATTTTATGTTTACAAGTGCAAGTATAAATAATTCTTACATAATAAATTTGACATCTTTCAATAAATTTATTATTGTGTTATTGTAGAATGTAAAATAATGTTGTATATAAGAAATGTTGCTACTTTTTAAAATAATATATTTAAAAATAATTAAAATTTTTATTAAAATTTTTATTAACTTTATGATTGGTTTTTTTTCTTACCTTTCAATCGACGTGCAAGTTCCTTCGTAAACATTATGTTTGCTAATTTGCTTTGCATATACGCTTTCCAAGGACGGAAATAATTATATGAATTTTTCAGATTTATATCATCAAAATGTATCTTGCCAACTGTAATTGTTTAATATTTAATTATCATTTTATTATTATTATTATATTATATTATCTACATCTAGATAATTAATAATTATCCAATAATAAATTATATAATATATATAATATATAATATAATATACTATATAATATAATATACACAGTGTCAATTTAAATTAGCCAGTGAAATATCTCAAAAATTGATTCTAGCAAACAAAAATGTTCCAGACAAAATTTATAGGATTTTGAGAGAGAAGAACACGCAAGTTTATGCACATATGAATTCACGCATGCAATGATGGATATTAGCGAAATTGTATTTTTCATTGCTAGATAATATATAAATTATTGGATATAGCTTCTCTCTCTCTCTCTCTCTCTCTCTCTCTCTCTCTCTCTCGATATGTATCAAGAATTTATACAAAATTGAACATTTTTCAAAATCTGCTAAAAAATACCGTTCTCTATTTGAAAAACAAAAATGATTTTCATATGACCTTATCACTTCACGCGTGTTCATAAAACACTAAATTTGCATATTTTTCAAAAACATGAAAAGATGCTTTAATTTCTGCTAATAATGCATTATTTTGACTTATTTTATAAAATTTTTTTTCTGTTGTATTATAAATTTTATTTCGTATAATATTTAATATTTTTTTAAATTTTTCATATTTTTTCACATTTTTTAATTTCTTTATTTTATTTTTACATACAAATATAACCAACTGATGATACGTTGACTATTCTGCAACCTGGAGCAGACAGTTGCATTTTTGGCAATAATAATAATGTCAGAAGAAAATGTCCAAGATAATTTGATTGAAGCTGTATTTCGAATCCATCTTCTGTTATCTCATATGGGCACATCATCACACCGGCATTATTTACTAATATATGGATGGCTTGTTCTCTTGTCAATATCATACTAGCACATTCCTTTACGCTTTTTAGGCTGCAGAGATCCAATGGATAGAACACAAGTTCGCCTAATTTGTACTTTAATTGTTTATCTTCAGCGCTAAATATTAATAATGATTATTGCACTTACAAGGAGATCTTAATAGACAGCTTTTTCAGATTTCACTAAGTTTTAAATATGTTACATATGTTATGTGTTATGATATTTTTTTCATGAAAATTTAAAAAGTTGTTTAGTAGTTTGAAAAGTTTGTAGTTGTTTACAATTTAAGTTCCCTATAAAATTTATTTATTTGATGTTTCAAACAATATAAATTTAAAACATATGTTTATTTTAAATTCTTTTATTATTATTATTATTATTATTATTATTATTATTATTATTATTATACAACCTTAAATGTAAATAAAATGATGTGTCAACTTTAATGATAGAAATTTAAAATATGTATATAAACATATGTTTATTTTAAATTCTTTTATTATTATTATTATTATTATTATTATTATTATTATTATTATTATTATTATTATTATTATACAACCTTAAATGTAAATAAAATGATGTGTCAACTTTAATGATAGAAATTTAAAATTAGTTACAAACTTTAACTTTTCCGTTTTAAAATATTGAAATATCTGCGATGATAAAGCAAATGCGGCATATATTATAATAAAATTAATGTCATTGAAAAAAAAGGACAATAAAATTTAACGATTTTGAGTTTTACATGTCTTGTTAAAATAGATTTCATATGTGAATTAAACATTAATATGAGTTTAAATAGAATTTTTATATTTATATTTACCTTAAAAATATTTACCTTAAAAATGAATTACACTTTATATCTTCTATAGCGATTTGTGCTTTCTCCATATTTCGACAAGCTAGGATCACTCTTGCACCTAAAATGTGAAATTTATTATCTTTTTTATATGCAATTATATTAATAATTTGTAAGTAATATTGTATATATTTTATAATAATAATATCTTATTAAAGCAGTATTTATAATAATAATGTCTTATTAAAGTAGTAGAAATAGTCTTATTAAAATAATCTACATCACAAGAGTATAAAAAAAATTGAAGACATTATTTTATTCTGCAATTTGATGATAATCTTGACTAAATTATAAAACCCTTTGTAAAAAATAAATACTTTGTGTGTTATTTACATATATTTATAAGTGTATTTATGTATGTATTGATATTTTTGCTAAAAAATTAATTCCAAATTAATAAAAATATATAATTCCCATGACCATTATAAAAATAGGTTTATAAGATTTTATATTCTATTCGAAGAATATAATAAAATAATGAGAATGCAAATGTGTGGAAACTTATTACGCATATATAGTAAAAATTATTAAGATATGGATAATTTTATTTTATTTTCGAATAAAAATAAAGAATAAAAAATACAAATAAACAAATACAATATGCAAACAAATATGTAAATAAATAATTTATATAATTCAATCAAAAAATAGAAAAACAGCTAATAGAATGTTGTTTGTTATTTGCAAATAAATTTGTTCGATTAATTTGCACTACTATACTCTACGTGTGCAAACATTTCAATGTATTTCGAGAATTGAATTATGCATGCATGTCAATCCGTGATTGTAAAAACAAAACTTACGAAAATGTATGCCATCGGAAATTTGACACTTAAATCATTTAAAGTTTATAATAATGTGACAAAAATTTATTAATTAAATTTGTCATATGTCAATATTAGTAATAAATTTTCAGATAAAAACAAATATATTTCAAACAAACATAAAAACAAATATATATTTCAAAATTTCTATTCATATTCAGACACATAATATTCGAAAATTAAACAATATCAGACATGATTAATCTTTGGAGAGGTGAATTTTTAATAACATCATAAAATATAGCTAAGAAAAAATTTCAACGCATTTTTCTGTAAAATTTTTTTGTCTGAATTTTATATTTTTTATATTTTTTTATTTCATAATAACATCCTATTAAGATCTATTTATATAGAATAGTCAGCTTCATTAACATTATTTTCAGAAAGAATATTATTTTGCAATGTTATTATGATGTTTTAATAATACAAAAAGCGAATATTTAATGTTGCTACAATCTTATAACAATAGTGCAGCAACAATCCATAATTTGTAATATTTTTTACAATGTTTTAATGAAATTATTCTGCAATACATCTGCAAGTTTCCTATGCTATAAATTGTTGGCATATTAAAAATAGAAAGTAAAAAGTAATAACTTCAAAGAATTTCATAAAAAAAAAGTCAATAATTTATGTCAATAATTTATGTCTTTGGAAATATTTTATCAAAACACAAAGTCAATCGTGTTTCTTCTTTTACCTCTTTTATAAAAATCTTTAGCAGTTTCCTTGCCAATTCCAGTATTTGCGCCTGTTATCACAGCAGTTTTGCCATCCAAACGTGCCTTACTAGTACATAATGTATGGTAAGTCCACATCTTTCTTCCTTTTCACTGCGAGATTGAGACTGTGATCCTTTCTCTATGCGAACAAAATAGAAACTAAATGAGAACTGTTCTAGTTTATACATCTAGAAGTAAGTAAGTCAAGTTAGAAAAGCCAGTAAGTAGAAGGAAAAGTTAAGAGAAAGAAAAATTAGACAAGGCTAATGAATATAGTAAAGATAATAAAAATTTGTATAGGAAATATATATAACAATAAATATATGGAAAACTGAAATGCTTTATTTAAATGCATAATCTGAAGGTATGCTGTGATTATTTTCTTTCTTGATTGAGTTTTAATTGTCTTTTTTACAAATTAATAATATTTTAATATTTAATATAGTTTTATTTATTATATTAATATAGTAATAATATGTATAATATGTATAATACAGTAATATATATTACTGTATTATATATATATATATATATATATATATATATATATATACTGTATTATATATATATATATATATATATATATATATGTATGTATTAAAATATAGTTGCCAAAAAATGAATATTTTATACTTTATATTTAATTGCATATCATATCAAATTGCATATCAAATTCAAGCCTCATCAACTCAAATAGTACTTATTTAAAAAATTTATTAGATTTTATCTTTATTAGATATAGTGTTTTGCAGAGCTCTTAGAGAAGTTTAAAAAAACTTCAAACTTTGACATCCTACTTTGAAACTAAATCATTTTGGACATATGATCATAAAAAGTTTTCTTTTTGAATTTGTGTGAGGAATTACTTCTTAAAATTTGAAAGGATTTAGCTACAAAGATTTTGTTCATTTGCAATCCATGAATTCAAATTTATTTTTTTTTCTCGAAAATAACTCATTCTATCTCGAAAACATTAAAAAAATCTTTTTCGTGTTAAATTATCTCTTTTATCATAAAAAAATGTCAAACTTAAAAAAACTCAATAACATATCATTTGCCCTATTATTACCCATTATTATAATATGAAGAATTTTTTTTATTATCTAATATATCTCTTATTGTATTATCTATTGTCGTTGATGGACCAAAATCCAATTACAATAGATTATTTACTATCATAAAAAAACTTTTAAGTTTTAACTTCTAAGTATCAACTTGTTATCTATTATCTGTATGTTAGCTTAGAAATATTAGCAAACCATTATCTTATCCACTTTATCACTTCACCTTTTTATGTCATTAATAAATATATTTATATTTATTATTATATTTATCATTCATATCATAAACGTTACACAATAATGATATTTGTAAAAAAAAATGGAAGAATTTTTAATGTTAACGCATATTACAATTATATCATTACAATCTTCTATATCGCATATAATTTTTGATATTTTTTCAAAATTACATTATATTGAATTTTTGAAGTGTTTCGATCTTGCATTTCTATATTCTCCTTTAAGCCATAAATATCTGAATAAATTTTTATATAAAAAAAATACTAATTGATTTTATATTGGAAATTATAATCATATTGTATTGTTCCATTCGTGTAATTTTATCTTCTTCTAACAGCAGAATAGTATCTAAAAATTTTTGAGCAAAATTTTTCCATATTCTAAATCTGTAAACATTTAACGATTACATTTTGTCCGTAATACTTTTTGGTATCACAAAAAAGGATTTTTTACAAATGCTAAGTAATAGTATTTAGGTAATGTTCATTTCATAAATCTATAAAAATCGGCTCGTCGATCAAGATCAACATTTAGGAAATATATTTCTTATAATCATGCTTTAAAATAATTTTAAAAATTATAAAAGAGAAAAAATAAATAAATAACAGTTCTAATTGTATATATTTATAATGAATTATTATGAAAATAATTATATAAAATGGTCTTTTAATTTTTAATACTCGATGCCATTTTATCAGATCTCAATACTTTTACAATACTATTTGCTGATTTCAACAAAGTTTCTTATAGCTTAGATCTAAATCTGCGATTAAATTTTTATGATACCAGACGCGCACTGCACGCTATTTATCTTTTTAAATAGAAGAAACAAAAACTATATTATACTATTATTATATAATATTATAATACTATAACACCATTATATCATTACACCTTTTGTCACAACACAACTGTCAAAACTTCGCGACGACAGCCATTCACGAAGTAAGCGCAATAAGAACCGATCAATGTTGCGGAAAAGTGGCAACAACTTCGAGAAATATGAGAATCAATTTGCATGTCTTCTTGTAAAAAAGATGATAAATAATCGTTAGTAACCAGGCTAGTTGCCTCCACAAGAAATAAGTATTTGTATAGGTAGTGTATAAGTAGTTAATAAGTAGTTACTAGAACTGTATTTAGCTACACTACTACTAACTAGCTAAAGACTATAAGGCTAACTAGCTAAATTATATAACATGTTTATGCAGATATGTGCAGATATACATATTTTATTCATTGCGATAACGATCTTGCGGAATAAACCTCATTAAATCCATTAGTTAGATTTATTTTGAACAAAAATTGTAAATATTTTTGCGTCCAATCCGTTTCAATAAATATTATAAATATTATAAATATTATAAATATTATAAATATTATTTTTACAAAATTATCATTATGATCTTCAAATGTTTATCATTTTTTAATATCTATATAAATTTTTATATCAAAGAAATACTAATTAGTTTTATATTAGAAATTCTAATTTTATTATATTATTTTATTTATGTAAATTTATATCTTCTTCTAACAACAGAATTGTTAGAATAGATCGATGCAAATCGAAGACGCAGCGCCTTCTCTTGGGCACTCGAGAATATCAAATAGATCTCGTGATATACTACGTCACGCTAGAAGTAAGTTATAGTAGTTATATTGAGTCGTCGCACAAAAAGGCTTTACACTTTACGCTCGTCAAATATATATCCTTTTTGTCAAATTAAATTAATATGTGTTAATCTTATTTTCATCCCTATTGTATCCTGACAAGAATAGTATCTAAAAATTTTTAACAAAAATTTTAAATTATAGTATTATTAATAATTTCTGGTAATAAAGTTCTCCTGATAATTTTTCTAGATACAATATGGTGAAATTATTTAAATCATCCTGTAAGATACAGTAGATCCGAGTAGAAAAATTTCAGGGAAAAACTGATCACTATCCAGAAACTGGACAGTTTTACCTGATTTGAATTAATTAGACAGTAATTACTCAGAAACTATTGGCCACTGTTTTATGATTATTTATTAGCCATAAACTATGCAAAAAATAGTAAATAAATACTATGCAATTTCTGTTCAACAAAATTTTGAAAATTCTTTCTAATCAGTATTTCTTGCCCAGTTTCCAATCAGAAACTATCCAAGAAAAAATAGTAAGTAAATACTGAGCAGTTTCTGTCTATCAAAAACTCGAAAAATACTGGCCAGTATTTCTTGACTAGTTTCTAAGTAGAAACTAACAACTGAAAACAGTAAATAAATATTGGGCGGTTTCTGTTCATCAAAAACTCTAAAAATTTTGACCAATGTTTCTTGGAAAGTTCCTATCTAAAAACTAATTAGTAAAGATAAATATTAAATAAAAAAAAGTTATGCAATCTCTGCACAAAAAAAAATTATAAAATACTGAACAATGTTTATTTAACATGTATGTATGTTAACGTGATAGAGTTTGTTCGCGTTAGTCTTTTATCACATATTACTGCGATTATAGCGATGTCAGCCGTGTGTTTCGATGTACGCTTAGAATTATTGATTATTGAAGAGATTACTGCGATTTTTGTTGTTATTTTATTTCATTATATTAATTTATTATATTAGTGTAATTAATATTCAAGATTCAGGAAGTGTATTTTCAAAGAATATTATCCATGTATTTCGTGCCTCTGGTACGTAGTCGAGAAACGTATACATAAGTAATATTAAAAATTAAATTTTATTTGAAAATTTATTTTTTTTTAGTTATATACGATGAGGATGTTTGTATATATATATATATCATCGTATATAACTAAAAAAAGAATAAATTTTCAAATAAAATTTAATTTTTCGGCAAGATTTCGGAGCATGTAAGCATTTTCTGGATATCATATTCTGGATATTTTCTGGATATATTTTCGTCACATTTAATCGAGTGCAGTGCTTAAATAGAATCTTGTATAAATGAATTTTAAATAATATTATTTATTCTTTGCTATTTTTAGTCAGTGCTGTCTCAAAAAAATTAAAAAATCGCACAGTGCCAGTAATATAATCAAAAGTATCATCTTCGCGATAACATTTTTTTTTTACTATTACATATAGTCGGCAAACAGCAAAATATTAATTTTATCATATCTTTATATCTTTTATATTTTATATATAATAGGAGATAAACGGGAACCTGCTAGAGCACATTGGTATACACGAAGCAAAAAAAGAATGGTTATAATATATTCTGAATAAAAAGTATTAGTAAAATTTATAAATTATTAAATTTGTAAACATTAAATTACAATAAAAAGATTAAAGAATATTATTATTATTATTGGTATCGTTGTTATATCGTTGTATATATCGTTGTTATTATTATTGTTATTATTATTAATATTACTTCCAGAAAAATATTAAAACTGGATAAAAAAATGATTAAAAAATGATAAAAAACTGATTATAAGTTGGTTAAAAAACTGATTATAAATTGATCAAAAACTGATTAGAAGCTGGTCAAAAACTGCTTAAAAAATGGCGATAAACTAATTAGAAAGTTCTTACAAAATGGTCCAAGATACAGAGAAACTGAGCAGAATCTGTTCAAAAAATGGTCACTAAATGGTTAGAAACTAACTAATTTTATTTCAGTTATCGGCGAAGCAAGCGTCGCTCAAATTTATCAATTTTTGACTAGTCAAACCAGTTAAATTAATGAGAAAGTAACTCAAAACTAATTAGGATTCTTGACCATTTAACCTAGTTAAAAACTTGATTTTTTACTCGGAAATATGAAATTAAAAATTTTTTTTTTTGAGACAATAAACCACATTTTTTTAAGTTATATCTCTCATAAATTATATATCTGAATTGAATATCTTCAATAAATTTATCAAATGTAAATTTGAAATAGAAGAAAATTTTTTTATATATAGTTTTCACTAGACATTAATTGTTCTTTTCATAATTGACATTTAGATATAATTTTTCTAAAAATGTATTGCAGTGCTTTTGCAAAAAACAATTTCTTTTTTTATTATCTTTTGTACTACGTTTACACTAATGTTTTGCTATAATTTAACAGCTTATCTTTTACCGAAATATCGAAATCTATATCGTAATGAAACACTGTTGCGTATTATCTTCAGTCCATGCTTTTTTATCAGCCTCAATCAGTTTTAAAATATAACTTAAGATTATAATAAGAGACATTGCTTTTATTATTTTTCCAATCCATAATAAAAAATACTTTTCAATAATATTTGTAAACTTTCTTTCAATTTTTTTCTGTGTGTTCGATTATATTAGCATTTCCATAAGATATAAAAAAACTTATTGATGTTAATAAAAATTTCAATAATAGCCTAGAGAATAAATAATTATACATAAACTTTAGAGAATAGATAATCATACATAAACTTTATTTTCTTTTTTAAATGCTGATCACAGATATATAATTACTGTGATTAGTAATCACAGTATAATTATGATATGTAACAGAAATGCCTTAATTGCATCATCCTAACCACGCGCCGCGGCCAAGTTTACAAGGCCGCCCGAAGCCTTTCAAATAACGCGAACTTTGCGCTCGGCGGCCTATCACGCGCCTATCACAGGTGCATTCGAGAAGCTAATTATTAGCGCTATTTATATCTATTATTGTTCGGAGAACTAATTGATAGCGCTACCAAACGTTATGTTATATCGATAACGTTTTACGTCATAACTTCTTGCTATGCTTCCGACGTAGTGCATTAATAGCGTTTGGCAACGTTTGCGAGCTCCACGAGCAATAATTAACAGTGAATTGTTTGTCATCTCGAAGATTTTGAAGTTTTTGCTAAATTTTGATAAAAAATTTAAAATTAAAAGATTAAAATTTAATTTAATTAATTTAATTTAATTTTTTTATTTTAAGATTAAAATTCTTTTTAATCTTTTGTTTTTTTACATAATAATTTTCGATTCTCGATATATGTCTTCTTGGATTTATATTTCTTTTTATTATTTCTAATTATTCATTATCGCTTTCAGACGATGAAGAATCTATTAATTCTCGCGTATTAATTCTCGTATTCTTACGTAAATACTACAGCAGCTAATAATAATTTTCTTCGATCTTACTCCATTTTGTCGTTTGGCTAGATTTAAAATCGATTATGCTTTTAAACGCTGAATACTACACTCACTATCGCTGTTCATGGAGTTCGCATTTGCTAGCGTTATTTTGACTCCGTGAACGGAGTTGATAACGTTAATAGCACGGTCGCAAGCTTCCCGAGCGCACTCCTCAACCGATCGATCAGCTGGAAAATGTCAAATTGTGTTTTGACACGTTTAAAAACACGTTACGAAATTTATTGTATATGTAAGCGGGCGAATTTTACAATTTGAGACCAGATCTGTCCGTCGGATTGACCCAACCGGACCATGAAAGACCAAAAGTGCTTGATCTTGTTAAACAATTCATACGGACAAATTTGACAAGCGTTCTTTCGTTATTTTTTCCAAACGGCGAGTGTTCTCGTTATTCTTTCTCGTACAACGAGCGTTCTCGTGTTTTCGCTGAACGCGAGTGTTCTCGTCACACGCGGTACGAAACACCATTCAATTTCGTAACGTTTAATCAACAGCGACGTCGTAGGACTGAATCCGCGCTCTAACAACCAATTTATAATTTCCGCATATTTCATATAAATAATTGTGTTAAATATAAACTATTGTAACAATTTTATAAAATCTATTCGACATCCAAAGTCGATACGAAGTTTTTGCGAGCGATTGCGGTCGGTTAAACCTAATCACGATGCACGAACGGTTGCTTAACAATACACCATAAGACACTCGCGCTTCATTCCATCGACGCGACGCACCTGCATTCAATCTATCGCGACTTTATCTGTAAAACATCTACCTTGCAAACAACATTTACCCGTATCATAATGGTATCGTAAAAAAATATTTACTTGATATTTTGTTACAAGAACAGCATTTCACTACAAAATTATAAAATCAAAGATAATTATTGTAAAGAACCAACATCTTACAATATCTTGTAATTATAATTAAGAATATATCTGTTGTTAAAATCTTAAATTCGGCAGACAATTCTTTCGATACCTGTATTTCGGCATCTGACGAGCACATCCGAAGTTCCGATATTGCTCGCGAAGATTTGTTGAATTCATTGGCAGATATTTAGTGATAAGAATGGATATTTTTCAACGGATAAAATAATAAACAATTGTAACAAAACAAACAAATGTAATAAGTCGAGAATATAATAATTAACAGTATAATAGTAGTAATTAATAGTATAATAATATTATAATAAGTAATAAGAGAAAAGATTTAAAAAAAAAGAAAAAAAATTTTTTATTTTTGAAAAATTGAGCATGAGTTATGACGTTTATTAAATATCATACAATATTTTTTTGTCTAAAAAATTTAGATATTCCATGAACATAAATAAATAATAACAGGTATATTTGCATAAATTTCATATAAATTTTGTATCAAAATTTTATATCAAATGAGTGAGAAAAAATTTACTCCCGGAATTGTAATTTAAATATAATTTAAAACAATGAGAACAGAATAAAACACAAATTTTGAAGCTCATATATTGTAACATCATTATGTAGAATAATAAAACCTTTTACTTTAAAAACTAGTAGTCTTACAATGTAATTTTATAAATAAATGAACAAAAAGTTCTGAGTAGATACTTGAAATATTCTTCAAGTATCTACTCAGAACTTTTTGTTGTAACGTTTGATTTGCATGCATAAGTAGATGCTTGTGCGATACGCAGTAGAACATTATGTAAAAATATTTTTTCTAATAAATTCTTTTTCTCAGTTATAATTTTCTTCGAGCACAGCAGAAAGAAAAAAAAAACAAGATAAAAAGGCAGATATGTTTGAATAGAATACAAATAGAGGATGATATAAGATGAGAAAAACATGTCATGAAACTTGAACTTTAAACGCGTTTTTCAACAGTGTATATGATTTCTCATTGTAAACTGATTTGAACATTGACAAACTGATTGATGAAATTTGAAATATATAGTCAGAAAAATGATAGTTTTTGTTTGATTCATTATTACATTGATAACAGTATAGTTTAATTTGCAAAATTAAAAACAATTTATAAAAGGACAACATTTATATAGTATCAAAAAATTGGCAAAAATATAACAAAAATTCAATATTTATACTTTAAAATTTACAACATAAATAATTTAAAATATGTCCTAATAAAAAAATGTCAAATTGAAAATGCATCATATTTATATTATTCTTCCGGAGTTCAAGTCCAAAAAATCTTCACTTTTCAAGCTAGTCAAAATCAAGCTAGAATAACCTTCTAAACTTAAAAATTTTTTAGATCGTTAAATATTAGAATCTGATATCAAAATTGATAAACCCAAAATGATAGATATAATGTAGCAAATATCAAATTTTAAAAATATAAAATTAAGACATAAAATTAAATATATATATATATATATATATAGATATTAATGTGATGTGATATCATGGTTATAACATTATTTAAAAGAATTACATACGGTCACTTTTTTGGCACCATTTGTACAGAAAATATCGACATCAGAATAATGACATATTTTTGCTATCTAAATTTATTTATATTGAAATTGTAAGTGTACAAATAAAAATATACTTCATATTTCTTACATTTTGTTTTTGTTTTGTTATATAAAAATATCAAGAAATTTTTAACTTTACACAAAAGAATACATATTATAATATATATTATGATAAGAAAAATAATAAAAAGTAATATTACACAATATATATTAAAATTCCCAATTTTATTTACAATTAAATTGTGAATTTAATTTCTTTAGATTATGATAGAAATATGAGAAATTTTATAACAGCATATAGAAATAAAATAAAATAGAAATAATAATAAAATAACAAAACTAATAAAATATTATGAATTATAAAATTAATATAAATTATTTGAATTTAAAAAGAAATTTAATTTAAATTAAGTTATTTTTTTTGTTAAAGAAATAAATTTAATATTTTTGTTCTTGTTTCAAATATTATTTGTAAAACATTATTTTAAATTTGAAGCATAATTAATCGTATAAGTTAATATAATATATAATATCAATAAGTTAAAATGATAGTTAAATACAATTACATTATTCAGCAATTTGTTGTGAAATAGTTTTCAAAAATCTGAGGAAATCTTTGTCAGGCTCCAAATTCAAAAGTCGACATGTTCGATCCCATAAATCTTTGACAATTTGATTATCTCGCACTCGCCATTGTGGAGTCGCAGTACTACATTCTCTGCAAAACACAGAGCAAAAAATGTTAAATATTTTCTAATAAAATAAATAAGATATTAAAATAAAAAAATATATTAAAATATTTTCTTTTTTTATAATTGTGTGATACAAAAGAAAAATGCTCAACCAGAGGAAAGTGAGATGGTACATATTATCGAAATTTATTATCAAAGAGTTGTCCGCTAAACGTAGTCTTGTTACATTTTTTTATTTGTCTTAGCAGTCGTATTACCCAGTATGTCATATGTAATAAATTATGTAAATGATACATAAATAAAATATATATCATAAATTTTTTAATGGTCATAAACAAATACTTTTTAATCACATTATATCCAGAATTCTAGGAGAAAAAAAAACAGAAACCAAAAAAAAGTAAACAAAATTTTTATCAGTATTTAATGGTTCTGAATACAGATATAAATGTAGATGGGTATAAAATTAATATTTGAAGAAATATTGCTTATAATAAAAGATGTTTAGCAACTAAATTTGTAATAAGCAATAAACAAAACAAAGAAATATGCACTCATCTTACATTGAAATTATATCATGTAAAACCTTATTCTGAAATATTGAATTACTCTATGACATGTTATATTTAATATAAATAAATAATTATAACAGATTTTATTTACTTGTAGTAAAGACCAGTCTCGTTAGCTGCCAGTTTGTCTACTGAACAATATATGATCGTTTGTGCTCCTTGTTCAGAATTTTTTAAAAATGGTCGAAAAAATAATCTATATATAATGTTTGCTCCCGGGAATATTGTTGCATTAAAATGTCGACTTAATTCTGTCATTACGACGCCAGGATGCAAGGAATATACGTTTATTCCATTAATGTTTGCCTCTGAAAAACATATTTCAGTTTATAAACTGTATACAATTGTTTGTACAATAAAAGCTCTAAAATATAAAATATAAAATATAAAATATATAAAATCTCTATCATTTGTACTTCAATAAATCGTTTTGTCACTCAATATTATTTTTTAATCACAGATTATTTGATTAATTTGATCATCAATCTTTTCTCGATAAAAACATTAGCACAAGTTACTATCAGTTGCAATCTTTAGCTTTATATATAATTAAATTAGAAATCTACATTAAAATACATTATTTTTATTTAATCTGGAATTCTTTTATCTGTATTGTTTTCTATTCATTATCAGACTTATAAATTTAAATCCTTGAAATAAATAATAGTTTACAACAAATGTCATAAATAAATATTTGAAATAAAATGCAAATTAACATCTAAATTAGGCTAATATAGAGATTTTCTCTCCGTTTTGTAATTGTTTTTTGTAATTGTTAATGTATCATTTTAATAAAGTAAATATTTTCAAATATATAATAGTCAAAATCATTGTCTATAATATTTTTATTTTTTAATAATTATGTTTATGTACTTTGTAACTGACGAGCGAGTTCTTTGGTAAATAATACGTTTGCCAGTTTACTTTGTGCATATGCTTTGAAGGGAGAGTATGTTTTTTCCATATTTAAATCTTCATGTATGTCGCCATCTGCAATATGATAATGATTATCTCTCTATTAATTATTTTTTTATATTATTAAATATAATTTTTAAAAAATTTTGATATAGCAAATAATATTTACAGCAAATTAGAAGAAAATTTCGTTATTTATATTATATATATATATATATATATATATATATATATAAAATAAATAACGAAATTTTCTTCTATATCTCTTCTATTTTTCTTAATAAATCTTTTTAGTATATATATATATATATATATATATATATATATATATATACATATATATATATATATATATATATATATATACATATATATATATATATATATATATATATATATATACTAAAAAAATTTATTAAGACGACTTTTAGAAAATTTGTAAGAAAGAAGAATTTTATTTGCTACTGAAAATAACTTAGATTTAAAAATTTAAATCTAGAAAGAAGTATGCAGTTTTTCTTCAGCTATTATATAAAACGCTAAGCATTCGAAGGAAATTGCGCAACAACAGAAAGCAATTTGTTACAACCTAAATATGTACTATTAACAATTCATATTATTTATGCATAATCAAATTTATATTACAATGTTATTAAATTTACATACAAGCGTGAAGACATGATGAAACATTCACTATCCTACAACCAGGACCAGAAGATTGCATTTTTGGTAGCAACAAAAATGTTAAAAGAAAATGACCGATATGATTTGTTTGTAGCTGCAAATCCAATCCATCCTCGGTCTTTTCTTGAGGACACATCATTACACCGGCATTATTTATCAAAATATGAATGGCCGGTTCATTTTTTAACAAGTTTCTGGCACATTCTCTTACGCTTTTTATCTTGGTGAGATCTAATTGATAGACTGCGAGCTCGCCTGGACTACCTTGAAATTGTTCTCTGTCTGGCCTGGAAATTATATCTTATGTCACATTATTGTATCATATACGTATGTCACATATCTGCATATTAGCAATTAATATCAAACTATCATTCATAGTACCTAAATTAAACAAAAATAAAAAATTAATTGATAATAATTGATAACAATTATAAAACTGATAATGAATGTAATATTGTTAACTATGATGTTGACAATAAAATTTAGTTTTAATCATTCAGTTTAATAAATCTTTATTTAAAGATGCATTATAAAGAAGATTACTTCTATTACTTTTATTTTAGAATATAAAAAGGGTTAGCCATTATGGTGAGATATCCTATTTATTATTAGGTTTTATGTTACATGTAAACTCTATATACTACTCCAATTCTATGTAGTATTACTCTATTTATATTTTATATCTCAAGAAAAAAATCATGCATTACACATAATAATTATATATTTTATATTATAATTAATACATCATTAAACATAGAACAATTTTATAAAATAAAACACATTTGCTAAATTCTGTATTCTGTATTATTCTAATATTTATATTTTATTTCAAAAATACTATTATAATTATAAAATTATAATTCTTGCAAATTATTTTATTTAAAATCATTTTAATATCATAATAAACAATATAGAATAGATATAATGGAATAGATATAATTTACATTTTATGGAAGTTTATAATAATTACTGACAAAGATATTGTCTAGTGTGTAAAATATTTGATAAAACTTAATTTCTAAAGCAATTTTTATCTAAAAAATAATTAATGAAAGAATGATCCAATTTAGTAAATCCATTAGTTACTTGATAGATGATAGATTTTCTTAATAACTTCAATCTACTTAAATAAACACGATTATACTGTGCTCTATTAGACTTATTCCTGGAAGTTTCAAGACTGCAAATTATACGGAAAGTTGTTACTAAAAGAAATATTCTCTCTCTTGTTTTTTATATAATTAAGAAAAGATATAAATATCTTACAATAATAATATAATATAACAATATTAAATAATAGAAATATTTATTTGGAAAAATAACATTATTGTTGAATTATGTTGTAATATAAATATATGTATGTAATAATATAATTGTATTAGATATGTATAGGTAAATATTAATTTATAATACTAATCTATAAAATAATCTTTTTGTTCTGATTTGAAACATATTTAGATATTTTATAGATTTTTACAAAACTAAATTTGAATGCTAAATTTATATGTTGTATAAAGATTCAAAAATAACAAGTTATAAAATTCGTAAAAAATTATACAAAATGGTTATATAATTAAAATAGTATATATATTTTATTTAATATAATAAGTTATTTAATTAATTATATAAAAATTTAATTAGATAACTGATTATATTAAATAAAATATATATACTATTATATCCAAATGAAAAATAAAAATTGTAAACAAGCATTTCGACAATAAAAAGCGATAAGACTTAAATTTTGAGAATATTCATAATTTTCTCATTCGAATATAAGCAGTTAAAATTATATATTTGTTATATGTAATAAAATATATGATAAATTAAGCATTATTATTTTTATATATATACAATTATATGTATATTTTCTTCATATATTTCTTCAAAAACTTTATAATTTGTTATTTTTGAATCCTGACGCGATAAATATGGAAGTCAAACTAGTTTTAAAATATTATTTAAAAATCTATATAAAATAATAATTCTTATATCCATTCCAAAGTCTAGGAAAACATTCTGTTTGTATACTTATGTAACTTATTTTTTATTATTTAATTATCAATTATTAATTGCTAATCATCAGCTTACTATTAACTGACAAATTATAAATAATTGCAGATAAATCCAATTCATCAATCTAATCAATGCTTTAAAAATAATGCATATGTATGTATTATAATTTTATTTATTCTTACCTTGAAGGAGGATTTTCTTTTATATCTTCAATTGCATTATTTGCTTTCTGTACATCACGACAAGCCAAAATTACTCTTGCTCCTAAATATAAATATGTAATTTACATGTATTTAAACATATAACAATACATTAAATATATAAGAATATATTCTGTTCCAAGCTGTGCTAGAATACTATTAAATTGATATTACAATGATAAATATTTTTAGTAAATATGAATTTTAGGTAACAAGAAATATGAATTTACTTATTATCAAATGTTAAATGCATTAAACGCATATCGAGAATACATGATTTTCTTGCTTGGATAAAATAGCTCTAACTCAACTCAATATTGTCGCTTCAAAAAATTTATTAACTTTTCTTGAAATCTTTCGAGATTACAATTTAATTACCTCTTCTATAGAGATCTCTAGCGGTCTCCTTGCCGATTCCAGTATTCGAGCCTGTTATAACCACAGTTTTGCCAACGAGTCTTACTTTACTGGTGCATTCACTATGAAACGACCACATTTTCACGATATTTCTTTTACACGGCTTCACTAATGCGCTCTTAAGAATATAACTGTCAGCTATCCGCTTTAAACAACTGACAATGCCAAGGCTGTCGCAAAAATATTATATTTTGTCGGCGTTGATGAAACCTTTCACAGATGTAATAAGAATAAAAGTTAACGATAAAGCAGAGAAGCAGACACAATCTGCAAGCAATTTTTGTATTACGATATTTATATAACGTTTAATGGAGAGGGGATGATCTTTAATGGAGAGGGGACAATGCGTCACGTTTAAAATACGTAAAGTAAAAGGAAAGAAAGAAATATGTTATATACAGAGTTCCTTTCAATATCCCTACCTAGATATCTTTTTCCTACGCCTTTTACATATACATGTAAACTGAAAGTCAGAAAGTCTTTTGACATTACATTGTTTGATGCTTGTCTAGTTTTCACTCTCGCGTTTCATTGAATCTTCTCCAAATTTCTCGTCCTCATTTAATTCCTTTTTAATTCCTTGAGATCTGAGTTCTTTTTAAGTCTCTTCCTCGTCTGTGCAGATATCCATGATAAATATCCTAGCCTATTTGGAAAGTCGATGATCGTCGTTGAACAAGTTCATATCAGATAAATTGTTTTTCCTCAATATCTTTTATTATTGTATCTTCCAGTCCTATCTGTATTCTTATTTTTTCATTTCTTATTCTATCTCTTCTAGAAATTCTCATTATCCTTCTAAAATTTCCACTTTCTTTAATATTAAATCAGTTCTGCTCCAAATATATCTTTTTAATTTTCTGCCGAACGATTCAAGCATTTTATTTCGGACTTAAATATTAAGTAGAGCATTTAATTTTGGAATAAAAGTAAAATTTATTTGGCATTAAAGATAATAGCTTAAATATAAATTATTTTATAATAGTCGCATGCAGTGCACGCTTAAATAATTCACGGATATTTCCGTGCATATTTGCTAGGATAATAATAAAGGATAATAAGAGAGATAATTAGAAATAATAGGAATAGTAGGGATAATGAGAAACAATTTTCTTTGAAATGTGAACTTTAATAAGTTCTTTAAAGTTCATATTAAAAAAGATTCGTATAAACAGCGTCCCCTAATCACAAAACTCTATAGAAAACAACTCGTTATCCGAGAAATCGGTCTTCCAATGTTGCATCTTTCGATTTCGGTAGACTCGATTAAAATCCAGTTGATATTTTGAAAGATACACGGACACAACACGAACAGGATTTTTATAATTAAATCGGTAACTGAATGATGATGCTCCATGTCAATAAATTCGTCTGACTCAAGCATTAATTGTTCGTACTTTATTGTAGAAATCATAAAAATCATAAGAATTCACTTCCGTATTAAAGGAAACGATTTTTTATAAAAACATCGTTGCTGTTGCAGTTACGCTATGCGAATGTAGTTTTCTTCTTTGTTGAAACAAAGACTAAACTGAACAAGCACTACAAGCGTACTCATTTGCAGTACAACCACTCACACAACGCATGTCTAAAAGACATTTCAAAGACGTCTTCTACAATGTCTTTATGAAAAGATGTCCTAAAAACGTCTTTAACATTTGATAAAAAGATGTTTGAAAATGGTAAAATATTAAATTTTTTCAGAGTCGAATAAGTTAATATTATTTTTTTAACTAAATTAAGCTAAAGTTAGCTTATAAAATGGCTTAATAAATAAAATTAATTTAGTTAGGTTAAAAGTTACACAAATAAAAAGCTAATTCAGTTAAAAGTTGCATTAAAATTAGATTAATTTAAGTTCAATTAAAAGTTAATTTTAAAAAACTTATTAAAAATTATTTGTATTAAATTAGAATGCCGTAATTTTTAAAATAAACAATATTCTAAATAATAAACCAATACAATATTGATTATCAAATCGATTTTATATTTTATTTATTGTAACTAGAGAAATAATAAAATATATTTAATTTTCACTAAATTTTTAGACTTTTTAGAAACCCACTTGTACTATTTCATATAAATATATATACGGAGCATAATAATTGTATATATAAAGTAATAATAAAAATAATTATTATATTTATTACTATTATCTAAAAAATATAATTACCGTTATCGTTATCGTTACTAATAAAAAAATATAATATTATTAATTCAATGCCAACTATAACATAATGGCGTTACAAGTACCAGATTACATTCCAATCCTTTTTAATATAATTTTTTTCATTATTTACATCATTATTTCATTAACTTAAATGTGATATTAATTATTAAGTTTTCATTTTTATCTTGAAATGTTAATTAAAATTGTTAATAATGAATCAATGAATAAAAACTAACATTAAAATAATGTATACTTGCTGCCTGAGAGATATCTAGAATTATATACACGGACTGATACATATCCATCGTATAACTAAAAATCATCTTGAGATACTCTATAATTATTGCGATTCCCTAAATTATTGTTTATAAGATATTCCTTGGACAAAAGAATGTTGTATGTGACATTTATAGCTCTGAGATTATCTTGAAATATCTTAAAGTAATTACAATGCCTCAAAATAATATCTGTAGGATATTTTCCTTAAATAAAGTAATATTGACAGGAATCATGTAAAATTTCTGTGAAATTTCTGATATTCTTCAATTTTGATTCTTTTCTGTATTAGAATGTTTAAATTAATTTCCGCAGTATTAAAACATTTATAAATTGTAAGAAATTTTTGAAAGACCTCTGTAATGTGTGCTCTCTCGGCAATATAGCAACAAGCGTAAAAGAGATATTATTATATAAAATAAAATATAAATGTATGTAATTATTATAAAAAGATTCTACATATACATACATATCTTATAATTCACATAATATATTCACATATTTTTTATCTTACATAATCATTATCTACATATTCTTCCGAATATTAGCTCTTAGATATTATATATAGATAGATAATTCTTACTACGAACGAAGAAATAATATTATATTTGATTCGGTGACATTGATTATAATAACAGTCAAATGACATTCGTCAGCTTAAACTCATGTTTCCTTAAAAGCAATACTGAAGAGCAGTATCAGAGACTTTATCTGTCTAGCATCAAATTTATGCTAATTCAGAGCGAGGATATCGAATAACGAGGAGTAAGAAAGGCGGAGAACAGAAGAACAAGAAGTAAAATAGTTGAGACCTCGATCGAGACCTCAGGTAGTCTGCACTGATTCTAAAACCTGTTTCTCTGGTGTACTATTCTCTCTCTTTCGAAAATTATAATTCGACGACTTCGATACAAAGTGTGCACGTGCAATATTTGTATAAGATATATTTACGTCAACAAATAAATATAATAGTTATGTATGCGCGAGTGAAACTGTGCGTTGAAGAAAGAGGGATAATAAAGCAATTATGTTCTCGATCGTTCTCGATTAACTCATGTCACTTTGATACCAATAAACCAAAGCCTTTTAAAGATATTCCAGGACCGAAATCCCTGCCCGTTATTGGCACGTTATATAAATATCTACCTTACATCGGTAAGATTAATACATATTATAATTGATTGATTACAAGATATTGCAAGCTTCATTTTTTTCTGTTTTATATTATTATACATTTTTTACACTTTCTTCTTTTTTATCAACCAAGAGTGGGATACTGTTATATGTAATGTCCTGTTCTCCATTTTTTTGCATATTTTAAATACAATACTTACTCAATTCTTTCCTAAATGTCAACGGATTAATTTTATCATAATTCATTTTATAATATAATATAATATAATATAATATAATATAATATAATATAATATATTATATTAATAAAATATGTCAACAGGTGAATACAGTTTTACTGTGTTACATACAAACGGTATCTTGAGATTAAAACGTTACGGACCTCTTGTTCGTGAGGAAATATTAGGTCAGCCGATAATATATGTCTATCGACCGGAAGACATCGCGGAAATTTTCAAAGCCGAAACAGGTCTGCATCCTGAAAGACGATCGCACTTGGCTCTTCTCAAATATCGAAAAGACAGGAATAATGTCTATAATACCGGGGGTCTTTTACCTACGTAAGAATAACTTCGTTTTTTTTTTCTTTTTTTTTTTTTTTAATTTCGCATTTTAATTTCGCCTTTCACTCACGTACTACGCAAAAATGCCTCAAATCTTGCTAATACTAGAAACAAAGATTAATGGAAGTTAATTTGTTATTCAGAAATGGCATTGAATGGTGGAGATTGCGCCGCGAATTTCAGAAGGTTCTGAGCAAACCAAGCAGTGTCATCGATTATTTACAAGATACTGACGCAGTTGTACAGGAGTTCGTACAGCTGTGTTCTCGTGAGAAACCCAACGACTTTCTACATTTATTCTCACGTCTCTTTCTCGAATGTAATACCGTCAAGGCAAATTTTTCCATTCATTAATTTTAGGCATATATTCATATTCATATTGATAAAAAAAAAAAAAAAAAAAAACATTGTCTCATCGCTATAAATTTTCAGTGACATGTCTCGTGGCTTTCGATGTAAAGATGGAGAGTCTATCAGAAAAAGAAAAACATCCGCATTCTCGAAGTTCAAGGCTAATCGATGCAGCATTTATAACAAACAGTGTAACTTTAAAATTGGATAATAGCCTAATGCTCTGGCGATTTTTCGAAACACCATTATATAAAAAATTATGCAAAGCGCAAAATTATATGGAAGAGTAAGTATACTTTAATATAAATATTAACATATTTATTAATAAAATAATATTAATTATATTAATTATTATTAATATATATATAAATTATATAAATTTATATTATATAATATTATATAAATTATATTAATGTAAAATATTAATATAATCTTGAATTGGAAGAAATATCTCATCACTTTATAAGCAATACATAATTTGAAGCTTTATTATTATTTTTATAGTAATTGCTTGAAGATAAGTAATATACATAATAGAATTAATGGTTAAAATTCACAATAATCAGTAATACAGCACATATAACAAAAGATTCTTATAACAAAAATTAATAAATTATTATAACAAAAAAATAATAGATCATTTAAATAAAGTCATTGATCATTTTTTAAAGTTTCTTCATTTATCAACTTACTTTAAAATTCATTTTAATAAAACCTAAGATCTATTAATCAAAGTTTTATAATGCTCTCTAGAACTGAATGTATTAAATATTGTTTTTTTAAAAAAAGACAATAAAATTGCTTGTACAAAAAATTAAATATATGAAATTAAATATATAATCATCGTAAAATGTAAAATATTTATTCAAATTGATGACTTTGAATACATTTTTTACATTTTGTATCTTCTCCTCAGAATTTTACTAAAATGAGACTTAGTTGAAAGTTAAAAAATAAAAAAGCTATAAAAAAATGATTAATAACTTTATTTAAATAATTTACCTTCTATGTTTTTAAAGAAATTATTATTTTGTTATGTCGCAAAAATTTTTAAATTATTTATGAAGAATTATAATGATGAAATAAATCTCTTAAAATTTTATTCATAATTTACACAATCGTGTCGTAATTTATAATTTCCTTGGAATATCTTAGAGTAGCATTGCAAATGGTTATTCAGAGAAATCAAAATGCACTGATACATCGAAAGCAATCTCTCTTAGAAGAATATCTAAAGAATGAGGCTTTAGATATCAAAGATATTGTGGGTATGGCATGTGACATGTTACTCGCTGGCGTAGAGACTGTGAGTTCTTAAGGAAATTCTATAATATATGTAAAATTTAAATTAATTAACTTGATTATATATAATCAAATTGCAAATGATAAAATTATATATATGACAAGATATAAGTTTCATATTTCATATTTTAGTCAACATACACCACGTCATTTATCCTCTATCATCTTGCAAGAAATATAGATGTTCAAGAAAAGTTGAGATCAGAAGCTATGGCTTTGTTATTGGATCCTACTTCCCCAATAACGGCAGAAACTTTGAGAAATGCAACGTACACCAAAGCCGTAATAAAAGAAACTTTTAGGCTGAATCCAATTTCTGTAGGGATTGGTCGTATCCTACAAACTGATGTAATCCTCAGCGGATATCACATTCCCAAAGGAGTAGTATATTTTTTGCTTATAATTTGTTTTTAAAATAGTAGTAATAAATTAGTAATAAAATTAGTATAAAAGATCAAAGATTTTCTTTATAAAAGAAAATCTTATTGAAATGTTTTAGACTGTGGCCGTCACGCAAAATCAAATCATTTCTCGACTTCCCGAATATTTCAATGAACCCGATTCGTTCATACCAGAAAGATGGTTGCGCAATAATGATAGGATAAATAAGCTGGGAGAAAAACCTATTGATCCATATATTGTATTACCTTTTGGTCATGGTCCGCGGTCGTGCATTGCCAGACGATTTGCAGAACAAAACATGCAAGTTGTTTTACTTCGGGTAAGTGTTTTACAAATTGTATATCATTTTTGTTATCATTCTTATTCTTATTTATTCTTATTATAATGCATATACAATTGTGCAGATTTGTAGAAATCTACGGTTTACATGGTGTGGAGGATCTCTCAATACGGTTTCATTACTAATCAACAAACCTGATGCGCCAATTAAATTAAAATTTGAAAAATTATATGAATAAAATGTGAATTAGAATCACAATAATTGAGAATCTTCAGAAAATCTTCAGAAAAGATATATCCGAAAACAGATATTTGTTATATATTTATTTGATAGCAGAATTGCCTCTTGATTTATTCAATACATACAGTAATAGATAATAATTACAAGTATATGTAAAGGATGATAATAATTTATCAAATACGAAAACTAAACGAAATGTAAATGCGCTCTAATTATAAGTCATGTACTTCGGCGTTGCAGAGAACTTGGCGTATGACTTGATTACCTTATTAACCGCCTCAAGGAAATCTTTTTCCGTAGCAACTTTACGTCGTGCACGGATTGCGAACATACCAGCCTCAGTACAAACCGATCGTATTTCAGCACCTGTACTATTGGGACACAAACGAGCGAGCAACTCGAATCTAATGTCCCTTTCTACGCTCATTGAACGCGCATGGATCTTGAAAATGTGCGTGCGTCCTTCGAGATCCGGTAGTCCAAATTCTATCTTTCTATCTAGACGACCTGGTCGCATTAATGCGGGATCTAATGTGTCTGGTCTATTTGTCGCCATTAGAACTTTTATATTGCCTCGCGGATCAAATCTAAAAAAGTTGATAAGTTGATAAGTCGTAAAAAACTAATAGTTCTTTAGAGAGAAGGATAACTTACCCATCTAATTGATTGATTAATTCCAGCATAGTACGTTGGACTTCATTATCGCCACCGGCACCATCATCAAAGCGAGCGCCACCGATGGCATCGATTTCATCAAAAAAGATCAAACAAGCCTTTTTACTTCGTGCCATCTCGAATAGTTCTCGTACCATTCTAGCGCCCTGCAAAAGAATCAAATTGTATGTGTTATCTGTTTAAAGTTACTTATTATTACTCTTTTATATAATGACTAACATACCTCACCAACATACTTCTGGACCAATTCTGAACCAATTACACGAATAAAACAGGCATCTGTCCTATTAGCGACTGCTCTAGCACATAAAGTCTTCCCCGTACCTGGTGGGCCAAATAATAAGACACCTTTTGGTGGTTCGATACCCAAGTTGACAAATTTTTCTGGCTGTAATTAATCATTATGTTTTTTGTGCATTTTATAAATCATTATAATAGTGAACAACTATATACTAACATGCAACAGTGGTGTTTCGACGACTTCTCTCAATTTTTCAATTTGTTCTTTGCAACCACCAACATCACTATAAGTAACATCAGGTTTTTCTTCTACTTGCATCATTGTTACAGTAGGATCGATTTTGGATGGCAATGGAATATGAATTTGATACTTGTTTCGATCCACTCCTACTCTCATACCTTCTTCTATATCAGTTGGTGCTACAGAATCCGCCAAGTCAACAACAAACTTCGCAAACTGCTTTACATTTATTATATACTTTGGATCATCAGAATCTGCATTTATAATTTTGGTACAGCGTGCCACTTGCAAGGGTTGTTCATTTTGCAGAGTTTGTTTGTCAGCTGCTAGATCCCAAAGTGCCGGTGGTGCTAGACCAGTATCTGATTCTTTGATCCCAGTTAACTCATTCACACGTTTGATAATCGTCTGAATATCTTCTTCAACAGCCTTGATACTTTTTGTATATTGCCCTTGGCCCTAATTAATACAAAAATTTACAAAGATTACTTCAAAGTATGATATTGCATTCATATTGCATTTATTTTTGAATAATTTTAAACTTTTCTTGCAACGATTTAATGATATTTAACTCACATAAGTCTTCAATAAAGCAATATCGCCCTCATCCAGAGCTGAAAATTCAGAAGATAACCATTAGGAAATAAAAATTATGATAAAGTGGATGACAAAGAAAAACAAAATAAAACTCACATTTAATTTCCTTCTCCTCCTTTTCCTCTTCATTCTTCACCTTTCGCATATCTTCACCCAGATGATCCGGCATTTTCACGTTTATTTAATCGTCCAACTTATTCACGCCACCCTTTCAACGTTATTCATAAAGTTGACAATGATCTATTTTTTTTTTTTTTTGGAGTTGTTCCCAGGCGGGAACGGTTAAATGCCTTCAGTTTCCCTCGGATTATTCAGCAAAGATCCTCTATCTTCCCTAATACAATGATCTATACGAATTTTGAGGTTATATCTTCTTCCGATTACAAGCAAAATCGACAGCCTCTCCGAGGCTGTATTCGTAAATTTACTGCCAGTACTGAAAATATATAGTTCAGGTCACGTATATTGTAGATTTTCAGTACTTGCAGTGAATATCGGAACGCAGCTCGAAGCTACTTCCATTGCGGATTAACCCAAATAAACTCAACAAATAAATTGTTTTTCTTTAAAAAAAAAAAAAAACAACATCTATAGGTGTACTAAAATTCACTGCTAATATCAAATTTATACGTTCAGATTGAACTCGTTGCACTAGTTCATGTACTAAAACAAAAGTAATATAGGTAATGCGTTCCGATTTCACTTGCCAGTTTTGAAAATCTATAATATATGTGACACGAATTATATATTTTCATACTGTTAATGAACATCGGAACGCAGCCAACATCGGCTACGGTCAATAGTTGGGTTCCGTAAGTGTCGGTCCACAATAAGTATTTAAGCCGTAAGAAATTGACTAATCATAGTCGAGTATTTTTTTCATATTCGATTATAATTGGTCAATTTCTTACTTCTTAAAGCTTAAATCACCTATTGTGGACCGACACTAAAGCACATATGCGCGCATTTTGTTATAGTTGCGTGACATGAACTATAGATAAATGCGCGCATATGCGTTTTACGGAATCCAATCAATGTAACACTACAAATGCTTCAGAGCGTTTGATTGTCCCATCAAAACAAAGAATTTTACCAAAGAATGTACCAAAAATATTTCAAAGCATTTGTAGTAAGCCCTTGAGCATAGGTCTGTTCTTTTTGATTGAATTGATTGTACTAGTTTACAATTTATCTTTCTTACACTGGAAGAAGAAAGAAAAAATCTAAACTAGTACAACCTGTTCAGTTAAAAAAGAATAGATCCCGTAAATATCGTACAGCGTTGTATGGAATGTATCGATTTATTTAAATTTATTCTATTTTGATATAATGAAGACGTGTTGCGCCTGTGATTATAAATTACATCCTCAGGAACATAACATCTTCTTTCACAGTAACAAGTAAGTAAAATTTATAGTATGTTTATAGTTATATAGAGTTTAGAACTTTAATATACGCATTTTCTTTGCAGAAAGACATATTTTATTCTTGACTGATTTATTTGTATTGCAACTGTTTTTATTAGGTTTCCTAAAAATGTAAGTCTTTATAAAGTTTGGTGTTCTGCTATGGGTGTTCCAATTTTTCACTCTCAAAAACAACGGTACTCTGCAGTCAACATTTTTTGGACATGTGTTTCTTTTATCCTTCTGGTGACATGAATCAAGGAAGCATATAAAAAAAGGAATCAGTACCAATAATATTCAAATGAATATCAAGTACTAGCCAAATCGATGGACTCATAAAACAGACTGAAAGAACTGCTTTGACTAATATAATCGATCAAGATGAATATAACACTACATCATTGAGGTACGTCTTTGTACTATTTTACATTAATCATAACAATATTTAAACATTTATTTTATCTATGTTATAATTAGTAAATTATATTACAGTATATCCGAAGAAACCATTTGAATAAAATGGAAAATAATGACAAGAAAAGTGCCAGAGTTTAAACTATGATTTTTCCTTGAAAAATTAATGTTCTAATATACGATATATCACGGTATAATCAAAAAAGTGAACAGATAACAGTGATGTATAGACAATCTGAACAAAAATATTATTTGTTTAGGTTGTTTATACATCACTTATATCTTTTGTTTTTAATATTTTTTGTCTACTAAGTCATAGTCATAAACAAGTCTTTTTATCTATTGCTTTTCTCATCAATTCCATATTTTAAACGTTTGTTGTTTTTTTTAATTGTTATAGTCTTTCATATTTGTATTGATTTTAGTGATATTTGCAATTATTTATACATTTTTTAATTTAATTTACCCCTTAATTTATCTCTGTTCTTATATCTTTAGTTACTTACATTTCTTCCTTCCTCTCTTTTCCCTATATTATTTCGCGCGAAGATCAATTCAATTGAACCTTTCGAAAGAAATTCAAATTCTGCACTGCAGAACCGCCCAAGTTGCGCCTGGCGGACGGTCCTTGACCGAGATGATATGTAGAAGAATGTAAAGTAACAAAAGAGAGGCCGACATGTGCATACAACACTTTCACCTGTACCCGTCCCACCCTGTTCGTTCGCTATGATTCATTTGAAGTGCACACTTCAACGACAATGTACGACATTTTTCTTTTTTTCGTTTGTTTTTTTCTATATTTTTATTTTATTGAAAGAAATTTTCTTCATCAGAAAATTAAATAAAAATTTAACATTTATCTTTAAGAAATAAAATTAAGCGAAGTCTTAAACATTAAATTAAACATTAAAAAACATTAAGGAAGTTGGAGACAAGAAATAATAATACCTGATAAAGAGATATATGAATTCTATTTGAGCTTTAAAGCTCTTGATAGTTTATTACAAATTACGAATTTATAAGATTACAGGTAAAATATATAACAAAAATTTATACAAAATATATTAAAATATAATATTTTGTGACAGTTTCAAAACAACAATCGTAGTTAAGAACAAAAGTAATTTAATTTTAAATATATGGTTATTTATTTTATCAAAGTAGAAGAAAAATTTACAGTATATTTTACAAATCTGTTTTATTAATCATATATATTGTTTAAAAATATTGCTAATTTAAAGTATCTTGTAAAAAATTTTATTACATATTTTTCTACTGACGTCATCAATCTATCCAAACAACACAGATGATCATTATGAACTCAAAAAATTTCTTTTTGATAATTCGAAAAAAATTCTTTAGAAGTATACATTTTGACTTCTGTTAAATCGAAGTTACGTTGAAAGAAGTTCTTTTTCTATTAGTAATGAATTCAAAAAGAATCGCTTACCCGCGAGTAATACGTAGCACCGACGAACGGATGCCATCTTTCTCGTAACTAAAAACCATATAGGATAGAATAAAAGGCATTACATTATGAGAGAATAAAAAGCATTATTTTTGAATCGTGTCTCAAATAATGAGATGAAATGATACCCTGAGACCTTATTTTGGCATTTCTGATAATGCCTTGAAAATAAATCCAAACCAAAATTAATCTTCAAATAAAATAAAATACTAACAATAAAATACTAAATATTTTAACAGTACAATTTGATAGTATAATTTAGTATAACAATTAATTTAAGAACCTAATATTTCTTTAAAAGATATATTTGTTGGGTATTCATTAAGTATACTATCTAAAACCTATTTCGATTTCATTACGAATTCTCGATAGAGAATTGTAAAAAGATTTCCTTTTGTACCTGAAAAAGAGTTCAAAATTGGTGACATAAAAATGAAATCCTGTGGAATTTTTATAAACGTTTTTAGATTAGAAATGAGAAGGGAAAGAAATATATTTTATAATTTGGGGATTGATCTCGCGGAAATGCGAATGATATATAGTGACCTTTAACAAAACATTATTGCATTTATTGATTGATAAAGTGCAAATTATGAATCCATTTGTTTTTTTTGTCACGGGCGTTGTTATAAATAAAGCGGTAGCCTTTTTTTGAAAAGTGTAACCATTAATTATATTTATTAGATTTTACGATTATATAAATTATAGACAAACGGCAGCGCAAGAGCGAGTAAGTACTTTCTTAGCACAAGATGATGCAACGTTGTACAGCAGCGTTACATGCCTGTAAAACTAGCACTTTCTCGTCATTGATGTATGTCACTGTGTCAGGTCAAACGAAAAGTGACTTCGAAGCCTTCGTTCTTTAAACTGGAGCGTATCTTAATGAGTTCTGAGTTGATTCCCACGCAATTTCGCACTGCTTCAAACGAAAATTTACGCAATATGTCATCAGGTGATGTAAGTGGAAACTGACATTAAATGTTTTTTTTTCTGTTGTTAGAATCACAATTTTATTATTATTTTACATTATTTGTCGTTTTTCATGGAAACGCAGTACAATCGAATAGATAAACATAACAACTCTCCATAAAAATCTTTCTAAAACGCGAGATATGTAATACATGACTTTTCACACAAAATATCTTTAAATAACAATCGAATGCGTAGTCCATCGAGTAATTTCTCTGAGAGAGAGATTTCAATTTACGTTAAAGTTACGTTTAATGAGAAAATAACTAAGTAATGATAAATCAACGTTTCTTCTCAATGTTGATATAAAATGATCCAACGGATAGGAAGAGAGAGAGAAATAAATTCAAAATAGAACAAATAGAAACAATATATATATATTGATTTATTGCATAACAGCAATTGTATTTATTTAGGGATCGATACTGTTTTGTTATCAGCTATACTGTGTCCTATGTACACATATCACTTCTCATTAGAGGCTGGAAGAGGGAAGAGTGACCCAAAGCCGTATTGATATCTAGCCGAGCCTCCCGCCAGTGAATTCACTGGACTATGCTGGTCGTGGGTGCATCGTGGAGGTTTTTTTTCGGATCGTACTCGGTGAAATTAGAATCTCCGGAACGGGTTTGCATTGTACGACGGCCCGCCGAATCTTTGCTGGAAGGACTGCCGGTCGTATTTCTCATCATCAGGTCCAGGCGGGTTCGCCGCGAGCGCTCTTCTAATAGCTTCCGGGATAGGAGGTGGCGTGGGAATATGAGCACCCTCAGCGTGAAAACCGTTTTCATCGGCCGTATATTGGATAGTGATGGGGGTTCCATCGGGTGCATGATATGAAAATCTGCCCTGGACCACCTGTACAGAAATTGTATAGAAAATGATGGCAACGAAGAGAGTTGATAGAGACTTAAGTTAAGTTGATTGCGATGGTTGACAAATTTAATGTTTAACGATATTTTGGCTGAGTTTCTTATTCGAGGAAATTTATCAGATTAGTTTTCTCTTCTTAAAAACTTGGACTTGATTACTGAAAAGTGAAATATTTTTTTAATTAAAGAGTTCAAAGTAAAATAACATTTTTGTCAATAGAAATATAAGCCAAAAAAGAGTAAAACGTAAAGTTAGTCCATTGCATAAATTCTTTGCACAATATTAATAATTCTGCATTTAGTTGCTAATAATTAAATTAATGCTCTCTAATGTTATGAAAGCGTAATGATATATGTACAAAACTTGTTCAGAGTCTAATAATTATATAATAGTATATAATCGTATTTTTAATTATGAAAAATGTGACTTAAAGAATTTCAATTAAATTCAATTCAAGTAAACTTTTAGTTTACTTTCTAGTGAACGTGATTTCATAAAAATAAAATCTTTTCTTTGTACGATCCAACGATACGATATCAACTTTCGGAACTCGATTAAATCTCTTGGAATCTTGGATCTTAGATAAAATGTGTTAAATATAAATGCGATAAAACAAAATCAAATAATTATTTTACCTCCGTTTGACCTTGAGGTCCGACTTGGGGATATCCGCTTTCGGATACTGAAATTCCGTTCTCGGTTTCATAATTGAACGAATAAGATCCATCCGGCGATGTGTCCTTTGATTGACTTCGAATGCCTATGAATGGCTTTGCGCCAGATCTACGGTAAAAAATTGAAACCATATTATTTCGTACAATCTTGAAATCGAAATCATTTTATGTCATATAATGTAAAAATCGTCGTCTCGTTTCGTAATTATGTTATTTCGATTACTAAACGATAATTAACTCTATTAATAACTTTGTTAGAACACAGAAACAATAATGAAAAATAGATTAAAAAATAGCTTTAAAAATTTATTTTTAACGCTGTTATACTTTTTAAGAAATACATATCTGTAAAATTTCTTACTTGTGTCAAACTTCTTTGAATCTTTGTCGAATCTTGTTCGAATTAACTAGACATATATTTTTATTATAATGTAGTGTTAAAGTATTTTTATATATATAAATACAATCCTTGACATTACATTAATTTACCATAAATGCGTGCAAAGATTTATCTGTATGATAACGATATATAAAATTTAATATATAAAAATTTTAATATATAAAATAAATTCTTTATAATTATGATTATTCATTTCATAATTATCAAAAAAATATCAAGAATTTAATTTATTTTGTAGTATAGATTTCATACGTATATTGCGTGTATTGCGGTTGGGGCTGCGGTTGCGGTTGTGGTTGCGGTTGATACGGCCTCGGCGTTGCTCTGTATGCATTTTGGCTAGGAAAGCCGCGATACGATCCGAATTGTCCAAAGACACAACCGATGACTGCAAAGGCCAAAATCTGCAACCATACTGATATCTTTACTCGACGAACCGATAAATAAAAATGTTTATGAAAATATTTATTTATTTATAAATATTTAAAAATACTTGTTCCATAAATATATATATATATAAAGATATATTTTTATGTGTTAGTACAATTTTTCATATGTACAATAAAAAACCGAAACAATTTTTAATGATTAATATAATATTAATTTATTTTAAAATTCGCGTTTGCGAATTTCTCATTATTCAAGATTTCGAAACATCACATTTATTGAAGTCAAAATTTGTTATTGAGATATAATTGTCGATTGAAATGTTACTATATCTAGCAGGATCGCTTTTTACGCCACCCTATGTGAATTATCACCAACCGCTTTGCAATCATCTCATAACCGGAATTGCGATTTAATAAAGAAAAGCTCTTTTCTGTAATACGAACACCTGTAATGCGATACCTTCACCGATTATTCCGCGTCCACTGATAAATGTAAACAAAAAAAAAAAAAAAGAAAGAAAGAAAGAAATAAAATAAAAACAAGAGAACACAAAAAGCGAATGCGAGAGATCGAGGAAGGTAATCGAAAATGTAAATCCAAAATGTCGCTGGCGGTTTCGACGAGATAAAACACTCACTAGATACTGCATGACGACGGCGGTTTGTCGACGATTTGTGTACGGCTTTGTCGATTTGAACGAGATCGAATCTGTGATTCCGTGCCGCGAGCACCGCCGTCATTTATATGAAGACGCTCAAGAGGATCTTCCCTTCCCATTCTCCCGGTTTCTGCGTAGAATCGCTCGTTCGCTCGCCGCTCATGTCCAGGAGAGGAGCATTCTCCTTCGTCGAGGATCCCTCGTCGCCCTCGCATCTTCGCCCCCACCCTGCAACCCCAAACCCCCGTGCACGGCGTCGTCTCTGCCACCTCCCAGCAGCCGGCGGCTGCTCCTTCGCGATCGAATCGGGTTGCCGCCTCGGATTAGCGCGAACTCAATTCACCAAGCAAGCCAATTAATCGTTTGGCATATACATATACGTATGTATGTACACGAATGCCCACGCTACCCGGCTACTGTTTCAATTTAATAGAGTCATTCGTTAATCGAGTCTCGTTATCGCGAGAGGAGAAACGATGTGGGTGTCATTGTACGTAACGTGACGATATTGGGTGATAGATATGTAACTTCGCGTTTTTCTCGATCGGAAAACGACTTCTAAACATTTCAAAAAACAACTACTGTCGAAATGGCTCAACAGTTGATTGAGCGAACAAAATAATTTTTTATAATTGAATCTCCTGAATAGTTTAGCGATTCTTGTCTTTAGAGAAGATATGATAATTGCAACTTCGATAGAGGAGGATTAAGCTCACGTGACACGATTATTGTACGTTCATTTTTTTATCGAGAGAGGTTACATAAGGATAATTATATTGAATTTATTAAATTTAATTACCAATCATACGAAGATATCAGATATCACGTAAGGTCTATAAATAATGCACAGAGCATTCGCCTTTGTAAATGTAAAAGGAACACAGGCGGGAGTAGCGAGTTTTCTCCCGATTGTATCGGCGACTCCCAATAAATTTAAATGTTATGCTGCTTATGACAGTCGGTATTGTGCGCAATTTGCATTAAAGAAATGCGGGACGTGGACGTGTATGTGTGTAAATCCCACGCGATGTTGCGGACAACATCGACCGACAACAACGGATGCGACGAGCGTTCCTCGATTCAAGATCGAGACCGCCGAACGGGCGCGACATAATCGGCAGTGATGATTTCATTTTTTTTTTTTTCACATTTGTCACGTACCTTTCATTCCTCGCGGCGAGATTCTGAATAATGTAATCGTATTATCGCATTATCTCCTTCGTGACTTTCAAAGCGATTAGTAAACGTATCAACCTGCCAATTCACGCGTTTACGGCTCGCCATCGGTGTCTGCATCTACGCTCTTGCGTGTGGCAATGCAAATGTAAAATCGACAAATCAGAAACAATGCACCATAGGATATCCATTCATGCACCTGATTTCGTCACGTGTATTGGGAACGTTACGTAATGGCGGTTACACACCGATATGCCTCGCGAGAAATCGATGCGCTCGGATTCTCCCTCGCAACCTTGAGAATCTTGCATCTCTTCTTTTAGTAAGTAAATTCTTTAACTCGAGAAAAAACAATAGCACTTTACATGAACAGTCAGATTGACTGCAATAACAACTTCACTAAAAATATTTAGAAAAGTATTGTTGAATACACATTGTTTGCCCAAGTCGTATCTCAATATTTTATATTATTATTTAATATAAAAAGAAGTATATAAAATAAATATGTGAGAAAATAAATGAAAAATGTAATAGTCATTATTACTATTATATTTTGTACGTGTTTAAACATCAAGTTTAAAAAACTAATTCAACTTCAACTAATCTTAATTTTTTTATTAATGTATGTAACTGATAATAATGTAATCATGCAATTTTATTTTGAAAAATTTTACTATGAAAAATACTTTGAAAAATCATTCAAAGAATCCCTCCACTTAAAAAAATTAAATAATGCACATCTAAGTAGATGTTTTTCAAACATTATCTTTTCGATTATACGCTCAATTATAAATTGATAAATTTATTAAATACTTTTTGTATAAAAAAAATTACTTTTATTATGATATTTATATTCACTCGGGTCTCTTTTTTTCGAATCTTTTGTCACGAGTTTTTTACTTTTCAAGCGAGAATTTTATCTTTTCTACATCTGTCGAAATCCCAACATATAATTCTTCATAAAGTATGATTACTCCCAGAATAAAGTAAATATTGGATTTTTTTTTTTTTTCGTACGAGAACCGCGATATACTCGTATGCGTGTATAATCGCTCGCAGAATTGTAATATCATCCGAATGAGACCATGACGATTCGAATAAGACCGATGACTTGACTCAATGTACATGTGATTTACCAGTTGACAAATTGATACTCACACAAGATAAATCACAAAAATTGATGTAATGCACATATGATATAGACTTATTTGCGGCAATAAATGATATAGTACCTAAACATCTATTCATCATTTTTCATGGCCGATTATCGTTCGATCAACCAGTTGAAAAATGCATCATTACCAGATTGGCCCTATGGATGCTATCTACGTGAGGTTAAATGTCAAGTTATATCATCGCTGAGATTTCTTACAGTTGAATATTGAATTACGTTTACCGCTTCGTTTAACAAAATATTAATTAATGCATACACCGTGATCGAACCTTTTATAATAAAGCTTTAAATCAAATATAAATATTATATCGATAAAATTTATAGTAAATAAAAAAATTATAATAATAATTCAATTATATATATAATTTTTTCTCTGAAAATTTTTCTTCTTTAATTTATTGTCAACTTAAATTGATCATTAAATGAGTCAAAATTTGTTAACTCGCTCATATAGAATAGAATTTTTTATTTGGTTACTAATATATTAATTTAATTCAAATTCCTTCAGTTAGATACGTTTATAATTCATTCCTGCATATTTTGATTGACGCATTTTATTTATATGCGGACGTATGGCATTTATTTTTGATTGTATCTGTTAAATTATATCTGTTAAATAGTACGAATTTCTTTATAAATAATAGTATATATCAATGTCAAATTAATTAACCGCTATATATAAAACTACTATATAAAACCAAGTAATTCTAGCATTCGTCGACTTTTGTGCGGTATGTAATATCGTTAGGCAGGAAAGAAACGATGAAATCCTGGAATCCAACATTATAGCAGTCGGCAATTCTACCCAATCCTTACAGCCCAAGAGCTAGGAGCGATATTGAATGTAGTGTGTGTTATTGCAAAATAACGTGCGCGCACAAGGTAAACTCTATTTCCCCCGAGTTTAATGCACATAAGGTAAATCTAACGCTTGCCAAGCGATTTTCCTGGCCTGGGTATCATACGGTACGTTAGTAATGCGCGTGCACACATTATAGTAAATAACGCGTCGAAACCTGCGAAATGCCGTCAAGTAAGTGGTATTCACAATTTTCATTAAGTACTCGCCGTTGGAGGGGAGAGGGGCGGGAGGAGCATCACTCTGTGGGACGCTTCGGCGCTCTTTCGTCATAATTACATCTGACTGAACTGCACATCCCGGAATCCGCGAAATCATAAATTTGCCTACCGCATGTTCTCGCACGCGGTGATTAATACCAGCCAGAACGTTGTTGTTAGAAACTTTATTCGCGAATGCTGATTTATTGTGCATTAAAGTCTCTCATTCCGTCATTTGTCACCGCTACGCGGTGGGAATATAATCTCCCTCTATTCAGTTTAACGCTCTTTTAAAATAGTTGCAGCCAGATATCACAAGTTGAATAATATATTGTGCATGCATTATTTCATCACCAAAAGTAAAATGGCGACGTCGAAGGTGTAACGAATTGTTATTAATCAAGTAGATCACTCGAGTTATTTTATAGTCGTTTTGCTCCGGCTGCATTATGATCCTAGATCTACCATAATTATGTTTAATTTCTTGCAAATATCTTTCAAAGTCGTCTTTTACGAGTAAGTTGACCGGATCAATCAGAGCCTACGAAAGCCTCTCTTCTTATCCGCGTTTCCTTTATTTAAAAATCCTAGATTTTTAAGATGAGTATTTTACTTCGATCTTCATAAAACAAGATATATCAGAAAGAAGTATAACATTCTTTTAGAATTAGAAAAATATAGAATTAGAAAATTAATTAATGAGTTTTATCATGGGATAAATATTAACTAAAAAGAACTTGGAAGTAACTTGGAAAACGAGTGCTTGGGAATTATATTAAAATTTAGAGCAAGCTTTAATGTCTGCAGTCTGTTTATTATATTATAAACTGCGATGTTATAATCTATATCTATTTTTTAAGGCCATCAAAGACGAGCAAGCCATCAAAAATTTGTTATTAAAAGCTTTTTTAAAATTTCTAAAAAAAAAATTGATTCAAAATTTGAGAATGAAATTGAATTGATTTCGTATAGATCCATGGCAGTAGTTGATGACGAGTAGTGAATCAATGATCTGACTGCGGAGGCGGACGCAGCCGGACAATTTCAGCAAGAGAGACGAAGAATCGCAAGCCCATTGCACGGATCGGTTTGCACAATTCTCGGAGGATGGGAGGATTGCTTGGGAGGACCCCGGAGGTATGCGCCTTCTTGAACACGCGCGCACGAACGTCTTTGTGCCTAGCCATATGATGACGAGGCATACCTAAGCCAACATGGCTAATAAAACTAGAAAGGTCAGACTAGAGTTCAAGTGGGTCTCGTACACCCCGAGGCGGGTAGGCCTCGGATCTGGAGCCATTCCGGATGAGATTTCATGAGTGACGAAGGAGGAGGAGTCTTCTTCTTATTGAAACATTCAAGCCTCGATTTCGTCCGACTTCGTGCCCGGGACAACGCTCCCGAAAACCGCCGTTGCGGAATGTTTCACTTTCGGCTTCGATCCGATTCCACTTCATTTCACTTCGTGATCCGTTTGCCTACCGCGCTTGTCGTGTACTTCGCAATCCGTTTCTTCCGAGCGAGAATCAAATTTATGAGTTGGAAAGAGAGAGAAAGAGAGAGAGAGAGAGAGAGAGAGAGAGAGAGAGAGAGAGAGACGAGTTTGTTGCTTTAAAGGTCAGTTGATTGACAAGTACTTCCTCCCTCTAGACTTTCTCCTTCGGGATTTCGTTAATCCCGTCGCGCACGGTTAGCAGAAATTCAGCAGGAATTTAAAAAAATCGACGATTTTAGTATTTAAATTTTTTTTATTTCTTCACAGAGTGACACTTTTCACATATGTTCTTTGTTCTTTTATTGTTGGATTTCTGGCGCTTCGTAATTACAAATAATCTGTATTCACAGATTTTTCTTAATATTTTCATGTACGCATAAGAGTTCCATAACATTTGATGACAATAGCGGCATTCTTTCAATTTATTTATTTTTCTCACTTTTTTCTCAATTTTATTCTTGGAATTCCGAAATGTTATAATCGTTCAATGTGAAATTTTACGATTTATTATCCAATACGTAAATCTTCTGTATTTCTTAATAAATGTTTATTATAGCGATTATAATTAATTATATAGATCAATTCTTTTGCTGTCAAACTTTATTTTTCTAGATTAGATGTCTGATTGGTAAACTGCTCAACGCAGTTAAATCTTCTTTCCACTTGCCTTTTACCACCAACTTATCAAGGTCTTCGATGAAGGGGTGAAGTCGCATGTTTCTCGCATTGATCTGTCATTGATTTGTTGACGACATGTTATATCGATGACGTCACAATATGAATGCGCGTATAGTTAGGATCATGGACACAGTAACGAAGTGCTTATTAGGGATCATTCCTACCTCGACGTTATCGATCTGCATGAACAAATTGCGAAGCGTTGGCATTCGAAGCGTCTCCTTCTTTCACTGTGCCATGCCCTTCCTTTCTTTCCGTTATAGATGACGAGCGGAGAAAGGAATTCATGTCGGGAGGCTCACGCCTGTCGTCGAAGATCTATCCACCACGAGAGATCCCACGAGCACGATTCAGGTGGACATTTTAATTTTTTCTTACTTCTATGTGTCATTAATTCTCTGGCTCTCATTTCTGTATCTGCTTTTTGAATGTTGTGTGCATAGATAAATTCTTCTTTTGTTTTCTGTTTCTTATTCAACAGCTTTAATTAACTTACACTTTCTTAATCAATTACATTTAATAACATTTAATCTTTTAATTTTATTCTTTTACTCTTTATCCCCATATTTTGTTTAAAAATTCTTTAATTATAGAGAAAGAAATTTATGATAGAGAATATGTAAAATATACGTTGTAAAAGAATGATATATGAGTTAAGCATTAATTAATGATACTGATGGAAGCACTACGGAAATAATTATGAAAATGTTTTGAAATAAAAAATAATATATAAGAAAAATATGTAGCAAACATTTAGAGTTTTATGGTTAACAAGTAGAGAAAATCGAACTAAAAAAATTTTAATATGTAAATCAAAACACATCAGGGGAAATCAACGTGGGAATGATTCTATTAATAAACATTATCTAAATAATTTAATTAGTATGCGTATTAGTATCCAAATTCAATTTGTCTGCGTATGTTACAGCATGTCAAATCCCTATCTTCTTACAAGATTTTCTGTTTTTCTATCAGCAAGAAGTCATTCGTAAAGGAGGGTGACTTGTCAACGCTGTTGCGAACCAGAACAATAGCGATGTATTGCCAAATTTCCTTGCGTAAAAAGGACTATGACTACAAACGATCGGCGACATACAGCAGTGCGATCGCGATTTTTGCGACAGGATACGTCCGGTCCAGAAGATTCCTTGACCGATATCGCTGGTGCGAGACTCATGCCAAAACTCTTCACGATTGTATGCAAAATATCGATTTCGTGCATCGTGTGTTCTTGCGATAGTTACAGGCGCCCGGTAATTATTCACTTCTTTTCGCGGAATCTTTCCGTCGCAGAGGCGCCCGACAACCTCGTTAGCGAGCGAGTGAGGTTTACACCTCACGCAACTTGACTTGCATATACACACATATTTACTTGCCAAATTTTGCCGGGTTTATAATGTGAGGACAATAATCTATATTATAATTATTTGTTAATTTATAACATAATATAAAAGGTGTATTATATAATCATAAATGTCTAAAGTGATTTTCAAGTTACTAGAGTAAAATAAGTGAGCATGTTAAAAATAAAAGAAAACGCACAAATGATAACAATTTATAATAAATATATATATATATATATATATATATATATTATATATATTTCAACGCGTCAAATTATATGTATATATTATAAATATATGAGCGAGCGTGGCATAGTAGACGGCGCACTGGTCTTACATTTATATTTGTTAATTAAATATCTATTAATTAAGTCTACAGAGATTTGCATAATTAATCGATGACAACATTTACTCTTGAATAAATTATATAACGATGCGCAAGCATAATTATATAATTATAATCAAAATGTATCTAAATATCCTCCTTTAGGACAGCTTGCAAGACTGAGAATTGCAACATAGAAAACGGGAATCTTTTAACTTTGATATTTAGAAATAAGCATGTGTGACAAACGCACTCGTACGCACGTGCGTGACCTTTAATTCCTTACTTTAACTCGCAATTGTTACAATTACATTCAACGACCAGAAATAATGATGAAGTCTCACTCTGAAACATTTAATTTCATTTGATGTTAAACATAATAAGATTTTTAACTTTGTCACATTTTTCTTGAAATACTCTCAAAGAGAGTTTAACAAGTGTAAAATTTTATTCACGCGTGTACAATGCACTTCGCTTCTCAGAACGCATAAACAAATTTGACTATTATAACTGCGATAGTTAACTATCACCATTAATAACTGTCAGTTGATAATGACTAACTGTCAACTGCCGATTATAATTTTCAACAATACTTCATTTTCGTCCTAGTTTATGTATTAAACGGTTCAAATGACCTTTCAGTGCTCGCGCGACGCGTGAGCCACAATTTACATCCACGATATCACGTAATTCGATATCGGCTTCGTAAATTACAACGAGGTTGCCAAATTCATGGATCATTTATGTCTAGCGATCGGCAAGAATATTCAGCGATATTCATCCCGGTTTTAACCGGTATTTCAATTAGCGTCAATTAATTTCAGAAACGAAATCGAGACCTGACCTTTCGGAGCAACTACTCCGTTCGATTTGCTGATGCAATTTGCATTTCGATAAATCGCTCGTATTGTGAATGCGGGAGGTCTAAAATTAAAATATGTATGTCGTGCAACCGTGAGAGCTAATTATCGGCAATTATCGCGCGATGCGGTCGCGCGAGCAATAAAATTTGATGAGTGTCTGAAATATACGCCAAAGGCTCCACGCTTCTGCATCTCTCGCGATGGCAATCGATTTATGATCCACCTGTTTCATATACCCGAGGCCCTACTTCGGCCATAGAAAGTTTCGGAGAAGCACTAAAATTCGATACTCCATCATTTCCATCTCGCGGATGGACGCCGACGAGCACTCCTGAGAGATGCGCTCGCTCACTCGCTTGCTCGCTCACTCGCTCGTGTGTTGTGCAATGGACAGGAGACCGATGATTTGCTTTCACTGACTCACCTTTAACATGATATTACGATTACCATTAACATTAATCCGGATGGCATTTCCATGGCCGGTCGGTCCGCCTAAAATTTCGCGCTCGTGCTCGCGCGCGCGGCGATTAAAACCCACGCCGAGGTAACATAATCGCCTAGTAAACCTCGGTAAATGGCTATTTATCGACGTGAGCATTGCCGAACGAAGCGGGAATTTGTTTTAATTAGCTGTTGTTAGAGCCAACATCCTTTTGCGAGGTAGACGCGCTCAAACGATGCGCCGATCGCCGAAGCCCGACAGCCGATAAATAAGTCAACGGTCGAACGCGAAAAAAACATCGACGCATACAAAGATTACTAATATAAGATAATATAAGATTATTATCATTTATCTAAGAATAAAGTGACATGATACTTTGAATAGGATAGACGTAATCTCAGAGGACTTCTGAAACAAGAACTCTCTGAGAAGATGCTTTATGTCTGCTGACGTATAATCCAACAATGATCAGACAATTGCATAAATTCAATCTTTCAATTGTAGAATTTGTTATAATCTAAAAATGTACGAGATTACGATATTCTAACACGAACATCTTTCTAAATAGAAAATTACTTTTTATATTGTTTATGTATATTTGTCTAGGTTTTCTTGAGAAATAGACAGTCATAACGACACGTATCATTTTCGATAAAACAATTTAGGCTCGTTCGCTTTGTTTGTTATTATTATTTCGTCGTGTTATTATATCGTTTCACACTGGGTCTATAATGAACTGTTCGGATTCTCACATGATCGAGTGGTGATATCGCGTGCCGTTTATATACAATCATTAATCAAAAATGGTTATCGTCGAGACGAAAAAGTAGACGTTGCATGGCGTTAAAGATTTTTCTTCGAGAAGTTTTTGCGCGCGCGCGCGCGTGTGTGTGTGCGTGCGAAAAAAATTGAGAAAGATATCAAATCCAAAACGAGATTTGAGAAGTACCATCCTTTCTCCTCCCCCCATACGATGTGATATATTAAGCAATCGCGATTACGATGTCAGGTCGTACAACATCCTTATGTAAACAAACCAATGTGACTTCATTGACTTCGCGCGTAATCCTGAAAAATCATCGAGCGATCTATCGAACACATGGCGATTTGTAATTTATCCTAACATCGCAATGTTGTCTTGAATCCATGCCATTACAAAAATAGCAAATATTTTTGAAATATGATGCTGCGAGTTTAACATTTATCATATCCGCTAACAACGAATAGCGGATAACTTGGTCGTTTTTTATTATACAAATTAATGGTATTGCTGAACAAAACATTAGTTTATTTTGCATATTAAAATAATTTATTTATTATTGTAACCCAGTTTGTTAAAAGTCATTAAAGGCACTAGAACGAAAATAAATTCTTAATAACTTCGCTGAACGCGTTATTACAATTATAGGCACATGATTATCAAAATACGTAGAGAAGCATGCACAATTAAACGATTTAATAAGATAGACGTAGCATGATACATTACAGTACAATTATGATATGACGTATTGTCGCATCAAGCATCCGTATCTGGTCCCCAACATTGCCTCCGCCATTTCCCATCAAGCGAAGAATATGGAAGAGACAGATCGGTGATCGCAGGACGCCTCGATCGCGTCAATTGAAAGTAATCTCTTTGTGTTAGGATCAAAGTAAAGCAGTATACTCCGTAATCAACAGATCTTCCAGAGGGATGAAATATCATAAATTAATCGGTTAACCCTAAACAGTATAACAGAACTTTAGCAGAGTCTTAACTCTTTCACAATTTATTATATATAGGATTATCGTTTCACTCGAAAATTTTACAAAAATTTTATAAAAAGACAAAATTAATTTTTATACTTAATTTTTATACTCGATGCATGTTATTCTAACGTGCACAAGAGTTCTTTCAATTTCTGTACTTTCACATGAGTTTATACTATTTAGGGTTTAAGACACGTTTAGGCGAAATCCTTAAGGACGAATGCAAATTCCAGTTAATTACAGCACTTACTTATGCACCTTAATATTAATATCTTTTTATAGATCTATTATAAATGTATCCTTTTAAATAAAGTCTTATTACTGTAGAGAAATGTGATTGCAAATTGCACCACTCGGCACTAAACTCTTATAATATATTAATCTCCTTTCAGTAAGGTAAGGTGGTCTTGTGTAATTCATATTTAAGATATTATCATGTCGTCTTATATAATAATGCTGAACTTCGCTCAGCCGCATGCTGCGTGTAACATATGTATGTAATGTATAATAATTTTGTTCAACATTTTATTTTGAATCTCGAACTTTGATGGTTGTGCAGTATTACCGATCATATACATAAGTTACAACATCTCCAGAACGACTTTTCTTCTGTTACATCGTATCGCGATTTCTTAAGTATCAACACAAAATGAGTGGTGTTTCAACAACAACGACGTTATATCGGTACATCTCAAATAAAAAAAATAAAATAAAAAAATTAATAAAATTACATGCTCTTTGCATTTGCGAGCAAATGAGAGAAATTAACAAGCCAAAAGAAAATAAATTTCTATAAAACGACAAATTACGTAAAAATGATCTCTTTCACATCTCACATTTATTGGTCAAGAGTCTGCGATCATTAAAAATAAAAAGTAAGCTTATTTATTTATTTATTAACAAAAAAAATGAAAAAAATTCATTTATATTATCTCTTATTATCATTTTCACTTCTACTCATCAACTTCACGTCCCGTTATCTCGCCTAATCGTGCCTCATATTGCACGCTCAAAATAAATACTAGTACTGCTCGACAAGCTATTTATCGATATAACAATCATGGAATAAATAAATCATCGATAAGCGCAACTCTCTCGACTTTTAGATATGCTTAGAAAAATGCTCAATAATTTTCTGCCTTAATAATTTATTTCTGTTAATTAATAATCAACAAGAATGAACCGTCGAAATTTCGAAGGGATTTTTCATAGATACGGGTAACATAGACAGAAGTCTATCATGCGTATATATTCCGAAAAATACGATAATTGGTTGTTGTTTCACAATACGCTATATCGAAGCGTTGGGAGCAGTTCTAGCATAGATATTTCTAATATCTCCTGTAGGGCTCCTCCTCTTCAGGATGAGCCGCGTTGTGTTCCAAAGCACGTTGTATCGCCTTCGGTATCGGCGGTGGTGTCGGCAGGTGAGCGCCACTCGCCAGAAAGCCATTTTCGTCGGCTGTGTAAGTAACCAAGATCGGCGTACCGTCCGGAGCTGTGTAACTATATTGACCTCTGACCGTCTCGATTTGGTTAGGTCCAACGTTTCTTGGGTAACCCTGCTCTGCTACGGAAATGCCGTTTTCCGTGTCGTAACTGCAATGGAAGTAGATCGTTCGGATATATATTGAGTGAGAAATTTTTTTTAAAACAAAAGGAAAAAAAGATATTTAATTAATTAAATAAATAAATAACATATGAAAAATGTATATTGATTGTATGATTGTATTATCAAATAAATAGTATATAATAATATATAAATGTATAAAACTTTTGATTGATAGAATTATAAATGAGATTTGCATGCAAAATTATAGATTGAGAATTGCTAGAATTGCTTCTTCGCCCTTAATAAAATTTAATGTGTTAGATCGTGAGAATTTTTTTTATGCTTCTATCTAAATAATTTCGATTAAATCCATTATTATAAATTGTTAATTTAAAATGACAATTGTTTTATTATTGTTTTACGATTGACATATTCTCTACTGTACTTCGTTTATTTCCCGCCATGCTTTCATTGAGAAAACCAGTTAGAGAAAAGTGACACCACCTTCGAGATGTTGGGTGGAGTCTAAGCCAAGACTCTCAACATCCCAGAGACAGGTGTCACAGGGGCCCGAGTTAGACTTAGCGAACTCCAGGGTAGCGAGGATGGGTGAGGAAGGTAAACGCGTAGGTAGGCAGGTAAGCAAGCAGAGGTAGGTCGATTGTAATTGTTCAATTGCGCAATTATTGCGAGCTGCGCAGCCGAGTGGCGCGCGTACGATTAACATCAAAGCTAATTATGCACCGTTCCATCGCGCCATCCTGCGCGAGACGGGTTCACGGTTCTTGCGATTTCGATTAAAACGACGCTGGCTGATCGTCTCAAGTCGGACGAAATCGACGCCGGGAGAACCATAGTGATTTTGATGACCGACCGCTCGTAAATGGTCTGTGACCCCGGCACACCCGAACTATTATCACGAACGTGTACGACTTACATCTACCTACAAGAGAGTCGTACGAAGCCCCAAAGAATTAGAAAGTGTCGAAAGATAATTGATTATTATCTTAGAGGTATGTATGTCGGCTCATTAAGAAACTATTTGTGAGGGTTATGCGAAATGAAATATTAGGTCGTCCAGAAACGAGTGATGCGATTGATAATGCGAAATGTATGTCGTAACGATAATCGCAGGTTTTTAGTTTCAAAGTCGATTGTTGCGGCCGTTAATTTCATGCAAGATGCGCCGTGTAGATTTAGATATAAATATCACTATATTGTAGGACAACGCGAGATGATCGCATCATCTAACAGATAATTTGATAATCACCAACCTGCAATCTTGATGCGTTTGACTAATTATAGCGAATCATGCGATCTGTATTAGAAAGTGAAATGAAAACATTTCGACATCTTTTTGCGATAGTCGACTTTTCTTACAAAGTCTCATGTAGAATTTTGCATAATTATCAGTGTTATATAGTCCAATAATTATACGATAATTTAAGATGATATTTCAGCTGGAGAATGTGTGTGTGTTACAAGATTAACATAGTAATTATTGATGCCTATATTTCGAGTAGAATTTTGTAAGCCTGAATATGTTGTAATCATTGCTCTATAATAATTGTCATTATAACGCAATGATTAATTATCTTTCGCTTCGTCTTAATTGTCAATTTAAATAAATATGTAAACATTCAATGTTCTTATATCATTAAAATTTTGCAATTATGTCATGTTAATTTCAATAAATTTGTCACATGGTGATATTATCATATTTGTCACATCTTTAATATTTTAGTACTGTTTTTTTATTCTAATAAATCTAATATTTTTCTTCTATTTAGTATTCTATTTAGTTTCTCTATCTTGATCTGTTCTTTTTAGCTAATTTTCTTGTACGGTTTATCTTTCTTCTTTCCTTCATTGACGTAATGAAATAAAAAATAAACCATGCAAGAAATTTAGTTAAGAAAAAGGCCTATTTCGACTTTTTGAAATGGAAAAAATGGAAAAAATAGTTACATGGAAAAAATAGTTTGGTTGCCTGTGCAAAATTTTGTTTCAAAATGAGCGAGTCAGAATTTTCGATCGAAATTACTGGAATTCTTTTTAAATAAACTAAAAACCTTGTTAGTTTAAATTGAATTCTGATAATTTTAATTGAAATTTTTTATTCAATTGTGAAACAGAATTTTAGTACACCCAAACTATTAAACTATTTTGTTCGTACGATTTCTGTTATTGTCTTACAAATTAAAATATACATGTAATATATATGTAGGCGATTATAAAAATTTATTTTATATACTATTTATGATAGAATGTGACAAAAAATACAGTTCCACTTCATTCTTGAATCGACAAAGAATTAAATCAATAAAAATTCTTCGTTACGTTATATCAATTTATACATGAAAATATTAATATATTAATCACGAATTTGCAATGTACATACATGTAATTAATCCCATATGGATTTGAAAATATTTTCGAATATCTGATTACTGTTAATAGAGCGTACCATTACTCAGAAACACTTTCAAGTAAGTCCGTGTAAGACTATTAGCCCTTTCACATGATACAAATTTTCTCTCTCTCATTCGAGTACTGTTTTCGTCGAGACAGATTTGAGAATTGCTTAATAAGTGAGCGGACAATAAAAATAATCGCAAGTCTGACTAATGAATGTTGCGCGAGCACGATCGACATAATTACAAACATTTAAGTTCCTTTTTTGAATAGAAAAGAATATTGACATCTGATTGAAACAAATTGCTAAATAATACTATATATAGATATGCTGAATATATTGATGAAGAAACCGATTCGATGCATCTTACATCTTTTCAATTATATTTTCTCGATCATCTGCATGTTACCTTTAACATTAATTTACATTTAACATTTATAAATTTTTGAAATTAAGTGTTTTCCGTCTCTTTATACATCAAAATTTATTTTCTAATTTAATTTTCTAATTTAATGTATTTTCAAATTTATTTTCTAATTAAATTTTATATATATGAGCATTTATGTGAAATATTATATATATTTCAGAGATAATAATATATATATATATATATATATATATATATATATATATACATAATATGCCATTATTACCTATGAAATAAAACACAAAGAGCATAAAACATCCTACAAACGTTTATTGAGAAATAATATACAAATTTTAATCGCTAAGACGCGTCATCACTTTCGTGTGTTTCCGGTGCATTAACTGCACTTCCTTCCTGCTTATTAATCACTCCTCGATGAACACGCAGTGAACGCGCAGTGATGGAAGGAGAAAAAAAACAAAAAAAAAAACGGTCACGCCGAGCGTGTTAACTTTACGATTGCATCGACCGAATGGTGCGCGAGCGTGTTTTCATACGTTCGAGGGCATCCGTGATTCCTCGAGCGTGTCGAGATTGTTTCTCTCGACGAAACGTACGTACACCTCTGGCCTCACCTGTAAGAGTAGGATCCATCCGGCGAAGAGTCTTGCGTTTGTCGCAGTATGGCATAGTAAGGTCGGTTGTAGTAATTGGGATTGTAATATTGCGTCGGTTGTGGATACGGAGTTGTGAACCTGCTGAACTGAGCGCACGCCATCGTCGTCAGACCGAGCAGCAATATCTGCGAAAATAATTACTGACTGTAACACCTAAAAATTAACGTATCGAATAATATTTTCATAGCGTTTTCCGAAATACAACGCAACGCATATACATTATATAAAAATTAAATTTAATTAAAAAAGTTTTAATTAAAAAGTTTCCCAGTAGTTGTAGTTGCTAATTCTGTAATTATTTTTAATTAATTTTAATTTAGTAATTTTAATTCAGTTAATTTCTAATAACTTAGTATATAATTAATTAATAATGTTAACTTTATGACAAGTGCAATTATTACAATTGCGTTATTTGATATGTTATTTGCGCGAAATTGTTCATTTGTTCATTATTCATTTTTATATTATTGGATAACACCGTGTGACAAATTCTGACGCGAATCGGAATTATATAAATGCTGCGTATTACTCATGCTAAATGGGCTACTAAATAGATGGGTAGGTTGAGGTGGGTAGGCAGTTTGGCACGCAGGAGAATTTCGATTCACTGCAAAAGCCGATGTGGTTATGATAATTATACCTATCTCATGCGTCATAATTCTCGTCTCACGCTTGTCGGAGACTTCCTCCATTGTGTACTGAAAGTCGAGGAGAGTTAAGTGATTTGCGAAAGCGCGTATTTTTATTAAAATAGGGAAAGAGGAAAAAGGATAGTGTTACAGACACAACCGGTGCTGGAATTAATTTGTGTAACGGTGCGTGTGCAGAAGTGTCGTCACCTCTCAATGTGTCCTCACATTCGTCAAAATCGTCATAATACAATTATGCCAATTATGCGAAGATTATATTTACACGATATGAACACCGGATTTGCGCAATATCGCGTCGCAATTGTAACGAACAATCGCAATCGTCGATCATTTTTCCGAGAATGCTAGTCATCATTTGTGCTCGCCAAACCGGAAATGACGAAATCGACACCGATAAAATCATCTTCATCATAACCGATATATTCGTAAAAATTTCTTCAGCGCAAATAAAACGTGAATTTTTAAATAAATTTCGTACGAATGATTGGGTAATCCAAGCGTCTGCTGTACTGCAAATCTTCCGCAACGATCGAGTCGTAAAAAATCTTTCTTCATTCAATTCATAATTTTATTCTTTCGTCATGAACGAAAGTTTAAGAATACGACTTAAAAATTGATAAAATTTATTATTATTATTATTATTATTTATTACAATTGCCGCTATAACACAATTACTATATTTAAACTCTTTCCAATTAAATATGAAAAAATTTGTTGTATTTACCTCAAAAATTTTTCTACGAGCACAAATTGATAAAAGAATTTAAAAATCAAATGAAACCGAATAACATTCTTTAATACGATTTTACTTCTACTTTCAAGTCAGATTTAAAGTAAAAAAGAATTTAAGATTGATGTGATGACATTGACTAAATGTTTCATTTAAATTTTGTTATAATAATTATTTTAATTTTTTAAATAACAAATTTATTAATTTAATTATTTGCAACGAAATTGTATTACATTTCCAGTCAGATCATTATCATTTTCTATTACGAGTGCTACTAAGTCTATTTAAATAATTATTATTAGTCGAATCAGAAATAAAAAAATTATAATTAAAATCATTAACCGATTTTTACAAAATTTCTAATAATTTCACTTTTAATAATTATTTATAAAATTATAATCCGCATGATTAATGAACGCGGATATAATTAAGGGTTCACACTCACGAGGGTATTCATGATGAATCTTGCCGTATTCCGGAAGTTAGCTAAAACGACGACTTCTCGATTATTATTATTCTCTTCGATGAAATCAATTGCGCACTTGCAGCGAGCTAATCACACTGTATGTGAGACACACTTGGGTTTTCCGAAAAACCACGTGCGAGACTCTCGTGGTAACTGCAGTTAAAGGCACGAGCTTAAGTCGATCACGGTGAGGCTTTATAGTCACCGAGACGCTCTGCTTGTGCCCCCTTTTTGCCCCGCCATCGGCCGTTTTCTGGAGGTTGAAGGGGAAAATAAATCTTGGACGTTACTCGCGTAATCCGCTAACTAAAGCTAAAGGGTGGTGGATAGTGGTCGGGGGGGGCTTTCTGATTAGACGATAGGTAGGTGGTAACCAATGGTCCTCCTCATGTGCGCTCGCGCCTTGCATCTTCCGTGCGCCCACGTATCGCGATCCTCCGCAGGTGTGTGTGTGTGTGTGTGTGTGTGTGTGTGTGTGTAAGCTTATTAAATTACACACACACACACACACACACACACATCAACATGCGTCACATTTGCAAAGCAGATATAGGCAACGGAACAGGTAGAAATTCGAAGATATTGTAAAAACATATGTCAAATGCCAAATTTAAATCTCACGATGTATCCCCAGAAAGCGTGATCACACATCTACACATCTGACTAGACGGATGAATCCGTAGAAAGCATGATTCACGTATAAAAAGGTAGGACAGCCCGACGAGAACTACTTCGAAAAATATTTCTGTAAGTTAACAAAAGTTAGCAATGATGGTATTATTATAAAAGGATTATCAAATGTCGCGTTGTTTGAATTAATTAAAACAATACACTTGTCTATTCGGATATTCGTGTCGACATACACAGATGTTCGCAACATCCACCACCCAGCCTAGGCATGGAGTGCACATTGTAGTACGTACGTTAATACCATGGATGGATGTAATACATGGTCGTTTGTTAGCTCATACTGACATCTCATGCTTAGCATTACGCTTTTTTCACGCTGATTCTCATGCACCTCATATGCGTATATCGTTCACATCGCTTAGAGAGGTCGGTATGCTTAAACGCGTGCCATTTCTGTATGAATTGAATTTGCCACATGCTTATTTCTTTCACAAGGGGCAAGAGCCGTTTATACTATTCTCGTGTAATATATGCACATGCATATTACCTGTGTCATCGTGCGTGAAATATATGTCTCTGCAAGTTTTTACACGCGATTACCCTTTCTTGTGTACACAAATAATAAAAGCATCGAGAGAATAATATGTCAGACGGTAAATTCACATTTTTGCATAAAAAAAAATTACTTGTCTCGAATCTTTCCGCATAAAAATCCAGTATTTCATTCATACTTACGTACTTAAGTATTTTTTTTTTATTTTTATTTATTTACATGAATATTTATGTACAGAATATATTTATGAACACGGAAAGAGTAGTTTTGCTGAAGAATGTGAAAATTTGACCAGATATAAATCTAAAGGTAATTTATTGAATCAATGTTGATGATAATAATGCAAAACTTTTTTTTATATTTTAATAATCAATTTAAACGTTTTACATAATAATTTTGATGTTAAAATAAAATTATTTTCAAATCTGTATCTGGCCAAATTTTTAAAGTTCTTTAGCAAAAGTGTTCTTTTCAGTGTGTATGTATATATCTCTGTACAATATATCTGTGTGTGTGTGTGTGTGTGTGTGTGTGTGTGTGTGTGTGTGTGTGTGTGTGTGTGTGTAATTTACATTTTAACTATTATCTACTTATCTATTACTCATTCGTATGTCTCATGATCATAATAAAAAAATATATATAAGATAATACATATTTTAAAATTCTGCGCGCGTGCGTCATATAATATATAATTTATAATATATAATTTTACCCGACATAATCCACTCAAACAAAATTTCACCTGAGACATTCCTAGAATTTATCATAATTGCTTCTGCATCTAATTAAAGCATACTCTCTGTAACTCGCATAACATCCGCATTCGTATCTAACGCCTTAATTGGGCTAATTTCGTACTTGCCAATTCATCCTTCGTTCATTGGGATGAATCCGCATTCATTGTGTCTGTGTGTACGCACGTTTACATGTATGTTACAAATCCCTGGTAAGTTCCAGTTTAACGATAGGGATAGGCATCGCTGGGAAAACCGTCATCATCTCGCGTCATCTCGTAATATCTCCTATAATGCGCGCGTGTTGGGATACAGAATCTCCGCCGCCGGATTCGCCGCGGATCATCACAGGGCGTATTCCTTTCACTGCAATGAGCCGATGCAATGCGATTCGCTGCGCCGTGCATCGCCGATTCTTGCAACATACCCCGGGCGGAACACCTTGATGCATCCTTTAGTCCTTTGACCGATTTGGATTGGTTTTTGCGTAACCTCTTCAAAATTCCTAGTAGTTCTTGGAATCTACACTCAGAAAAATACACACTGCGTTTAAGTAAATATTATTTGTTTTTTCAAGTATTTCAAAAGTTTATATATCCAGGCAAGTCTATAATCTATCTATTTATTAATTCGTCATAGGCGTAAAATTTGTTCAAAATATATTTTGAAGCCTAGCAAGTATAATATTTAAATAAAGAATATCAAATTAAATTTAAAAAATTGCTTATTTGCCAAAAATATTAAAATTAACCAAACCTAATTGTCCTTCGATAAAATTTTATAATATTTTTTTGACTTTAGAAGAAAAAAATAAATTCTTCTGTGGAATACATGATAATGAGTTTTTCTAAAATTTTTGATACTGATATGTGCATTGATATTTCATGATTATTTAAGATTATCGAGAAAATATTCTTTGTTAAAGACAACCGTTACTTAAAAAAAAGTAAATTGTACAATCACTTTTCTTAACAACAGAATAATATTTTTCTGTGTATAAATATTGCAGAAACAAAAAATTAACAAAATAAATTAATTTCCTCAAGTATCAACTGAAATGAAACTTCGTGCTCACCAATAAAATTCAATGACAATAAAAATGAAGTAACAATAACATAAGCAATAATGCGTTGTTGCAGATTTAAATATTAATTATAATATAATATAATTTTTAATAATATGTACATATTATTGTAATTAATAATATAATCTTTTTACGTATAAGATAACATAACTTATATTAAGTAGATTTTCTATACATTATTTTATTTTTTTATTATTTTATTATTTTATTTATTATTTTTCAATTTTTCTTAACAATCTTTTCTACGAAATTCATCGCTCAGGGGTTAGATTGGATTCGATCAATTAGATTATAGTGTCTTTCCCAACAGTGAATCGTGTCTTATATTTCAGCTCAGTAAAAGAAAAAAAATTTTTAAACGAAATATGAACGTAATTACGTGTTTATTCTGCATTCTTTGGAGATCAACGGATAAGTTAAGCGTGGGTATCTTGCGACTGAGTATAACTGAATACTTGGCGACGCATAACTAATAAAATAATAATTATAAGAAAATAATCGCTTATAAATATTTCATGCGCGGTTTCTGCAATGCACTGTCGATAATCAAAGATATTGCTCTTGTTCACAAGGAAATTTATGTATATCCTTTTATACGTTCGATTAATTAAAAAGACATTACGATATATAATAATCCTTTTTAAGAGACAAATATTTATCGATTCTCCTTTATATTTCGTAAAGTTAAAATTTTGTTAAGTTAAAATCTCGAGATATATATGCAATTATATTTACTTTATTGATTATTTTTATATTTTACCTATTTATATGTATAATCTTTTTTATATACTTTATTAAAAAAAACTTACACGTCCCGAATAATCCTGCTGAATGTGCAGGATATCATAGCGAATTCTTGCTACATCGAGACATCGTAGCAAATTTTTCTAGCAAACCTGTGTATTAGTTACTTTCATCTCTCTAATTGATAGTCTCTTTCTCCTGCCTTCGAGATGAGTCGAAATTATCTCTTTACATAAATCGAGGCAAATGAACGATGATGAGAGCGCGGTAAGAATGCGGTTGAGGAACAAACCGGATTAAACAAAGACATGACAAGCGCAAAGCGACGACTGGAACACGCTGCACGTTTGGCAGGTGGTATTTAAATAAGAATAAGGAAAAGAGGAATCACGCGCGCACATGTTCGTATTTCTCAAATACAAATAACGATGATATTTGCAATTTCGCCACTAATCTTACCATGCTACGTTTTGCAATTACATTGTGTGCGTAGGTGTAATGGAAACAACAGTACAACGTACGTAATGTAATCCAATGCTGGGATTCGTGTTAATTCTCTCTTATCAGCGATATCTCTGATCGCACGCGAGACATCGCCGGAAACGTAAATGCCCGTAGAACGTAGGCGAGCCCTTACCAATGTGTGTTTTCCACGAAATTCGAGAAAATATACTATAATCATCATCCAAGCATTTGTGCAAATCTCGCACAAATAATTGACAACGACGAAAGAATAATTAAAAATATATATAACTAGCAATATTATTAAATTTCTTTTCCTTCACTAAATAGAAATAGAAAATTCAAAAATCCAAATGTTTAAAAAAAATGTTACAATTTTTTAATTTAAATTAATTATTAATTTATTCTTAAAAATGAATTACGTTTCATACCGTTAATTTATACTGCCATTAATATTTATACTTAGATTTTCTGTGTGATTTTTAAGCATCTTTTTGTACGCACTTAGAAAATATTTTTTATTGTCAAGTGTATTCTACTAATTTACAATAAAATTTTCAATAAAATGCGGAGCCGCGTCGCATTCTAGGGCAATCTCAAGTCAAACAATGACGGCCTTTTTATCTACAAGCTCAAGCACATCTAGGATGTATCCTATCTTACTCTAACGTCGAACGAGCCCACCCTTTCTTTTGTCTCTTAGCATTCTGCAAGCGAGAATTGTTGCATTGTTTGGTGTACCACGAAGAGGATTACGCTCGCAATAAACTCCGTGAATTACAGCATCGACCTCGCGTCTCAATAAAACAATTTGTATCTCTATGGAAAATGAGATATGCATCACGAACGATGCATCGCTCCTTACGATTGCCATTATGTTGGAAAAGCAGTAGATATTATGTGAGCGTGCCTAAAATTTAAGATTTAAAAATAGAAATTATTATTCGGACTGAGAAAATTTGTTTTCTCAGTCCGAAATACTTGTTACTTAGATTACTCTCGGTTCTCAATGAAAGTTTCAGTTCGGAGCGACACTAGTTAGAAATTTTTGCAAAATCAAGGCTACGCGTTTGACATTTGATTGAGTAGAGAAGGTTGGGTGGGTACCAATCGGGACATTTCGATAACGCGCTTATATTCGCGATACGACGCGCCTCTTTCTCGCCTCTTAACTCTGGCCAGAGAGTGCAGAAAGATGTTACCGGAGAGAGCCTCAACAAAGGCGCCTTGACATTAAAAACTGTTTCTTCCCGCGAGAAACGCTGACTTTATTGTGCGGTCGCGGTGGAGCTCCAGAACGAAAGCCAGAAGAAGAGTAATAACCTGCCAGTTATGCTGTTGCTGGGGGGGTTAGCTAAGAGGAGATATCCTAACTCGCCCTCGGATTTACATCTCCGATTTCTGAAAGAGGCTCGTTCCTTACCGAAGCCAAAACATCTTCGCGCTACATCTCGCTCCTATCAGGCACGAAATCTTACACCCATTGCGCCATTATTCGTTCATCTTCATCGAACATGGTCCACTTTATAATCTTTGGCCCAAATCTATCCAATTAAATTTCTGTCTGTTTGTTAAGTTCTCTTTTAAATTATCTGGATATAAATTTTGAATGAAATGCAGAAATTTAGAAAACTCTATCTTTATTTTTAGAATAATTTTAGGACGAATTGGAGAACGAGTCGAAAATCGATCTTTTTTAAATCTCACAAAAAATTTTACGATAATTTATATCAATGGAATGAAATAAATTATGTAAGAATACGTGATGCACACGTAATTTAACGAGAGGGTAGAGCAAGATGTAATCTACCAGTTATGCCATACGAGATTATTCAAGAAGAACGTCCGCCCTCCGATCTACACTTGTTTCTAAACCCAAGGTACTGATTTAAAACGCTATTATAATCATCTCTTCCGAGACAATTGCAGGAATCTATCCTCAGTGCTCGTGTACCTGATCATTCTAGTCATGAGCGGTGTATATCAATCCGGTAATTATTGTCTAGCATGGCGTATCTGACTTGCATTCACTGATAACTATAAAGCATGAAAAATTAGACGTTAAGAGAGATATGTTATATTATGTATATATTTAACTTACATATATTTCTCTCGGCAAAATTTTTAATTTTTTACATTTTACACTACAAACATTTAAAATATCTTTCGTCAATTATAGCAAAATAAATATTACATTTATATAAATATTACAATTATAATTTCTTCCGTTAGAAAAGATTCCATCCTAATCTTTTCCTTTGTTTATCTATATATATACTTTTTTTTCAATGATCAACTATTGTCATAGCCAGAATGTATAAAATGTTATTCTTTAATATCGAATATAGAAAAATCCTTGAATAGAATATAGACTTCCTGATTAACAATGATGATATGAACTGTTTATTTTTTTAATTTACATATTTGAACTTTGTATTGTGTTATTTCCGTTCGTAAGATAAAAAAATTTACAGAGAAAAAAATTTATAATCTTCTTATGAGATATAAATCCTAGCTACCAATTGAGAATAATTAGAATTCAATCAGTAACAAGTTTAACAATTCTCAATCATCGAGAAAACGAAAATGAGCTGAGTTTATCTCATCAACTTGCGTAAATAGAGCCGCGAGCGTCTCGCTGCAATTCTATGCAAACTTCATTGCGCGTAAAGTTGACGCGAGCCGCATCTCTTGATTATCTTTATCTTATTAATCTCATTTTACATTCTTTACTCTTATAAAATTGCAACAGATCTGTTTTCTGATAATAAGAATTAAATTCTTTAACTAAAATGAAAGATTGTTTACAAATGATATTACAGCATTCTAATGAAACATCCATCGATCCATTTTCTAGAGTATATGTCTAGAGTGTATGATGCGTTTAATTTGCAATGTCTCAATGCGTTTATTTGCAAAAAAAAATTTTTTGGCATCCTTTCTTAGCCCGTTTGATCTGTTGCTATTTATTTTTCTGTAGAAATTAAGAAATTTTGAGTTCTAATAAATTTCGAATCTAATACAGATGTTAAATAATTTATTTTGAAAACAAACTAGGCGGATTAATAACTTTTATATTAATTATTTTATTTTAATATATGTTTGTGTTAAATTATATTAAATTGTTGTTTGACAGTTATGAGAAATTATAGCAGATTGAAAATCATAATTTGAAGATATAATATATGGAAAAGATAATTTTACTGAATCATATAAAAATTTGGCTATATTCAGATCTGAAAATAAGTTTATAAAATAAATTATATAGACTATCAATAATTATAATTGTAGTAATAATAATAAGATATTATTAATAATAAGATATTAATTATTAATAATAAGATATTAATATTTAATATATAATAGTAATAATATCTAGTATATAGTAGTAATAATAAGATATTCAAATTGGTTAGAAATATTAAAAATTTTTGCGATATTGTCATGTTTAAACTACATAATAATTTTAGTAGTATAATAAAATTATTTTCAAATCTATATCCAACAAATTTTGAAATGTTTCAACAAAATCGGTCTTTTCATATAGTTCATATATTACGCAAAATTGATCTCTCTTCCGACATAAAACCGTCATGCTATCGTGACGTCCAGTATTTATAATACATAATGAAATGTAATTAGGTAATAACGCGCGATTTGGTAATGGCGTAAATTCGTGTCTGACATTAAATAAAAACCCATCCATATAATCTGTCCTCGATATAATCTTCCTCGATATAATTATCGTTATGTAGTCCCTTCTCCTTTCCATCGCTTTATTTCGCCCAGATCTCTCGCGCAAGAATCCTTTGACTTTATCCCGTTCGCCATTATGAAATGAGTCATCTATTAACAGAATGAAAAGTTAAAGACTGTTTTTATACCGAAGGCGTGATTTTATTTTACTTACTTAATAGTAATTATAACATCTGTTCTGATACACTTATATAAATGTGTCTTGTAATTTTTAAATTAATTTGATAGAATATAAGCTATAATTTAATTCGTATAATACCATATGTTTAATATCAATGTATACGTAGTTCTCTCAAATTTATATTTAAAATAGAATTATTTAGGCATAACATACTGATTACACAAAAAGAATGATTTTACTAATAAAAAAATTTGATATATATATATATATATATATATATATATATATTTAATAAATTGATTGTATTGGGTTAGCGATATTATTATATAGATTGCTTAAACAGGAAAATACTTTAAAAAATTTTTAGCAAATTTTTTTATAGCAATTAACTTACATGTCTTATATTTTAATAGCAACAAAATTATTTTTATATCTATTTATATATCTGATCAAAATTTTAGATACTTCAACAAAATTATTTTATTTATATAGCCTTGTAAATAAAGTATAAATTAATAAAAAGTTTTAAAAATTCTCATGAATTTATTAATTTAGATTATTATTGTTTTTGCAATAAATTTACATGAATTTATTATAAATTTATCACAATATATATATATATATATATATATATATATATATCACATTTTTCGCTAGTGTTATATATTATTTAAACATATTCTTAAACTTAGTAACTTCATTATAATCGAGTTAAGAGATAATAAGAATGAAGTGCGCCCGCGCGAACGGTTTCTTCGATCATGGTTTCTGATAGAAGCTCATAAGTCTGCGCATAACAGTAAATAACCCCTCGATTATGCGAAAGGGTTACTCAACGGGCTCAGCTCGCTTGGCATAATCTCTCGTTCTTTCTCAAGTCAGGCCATCGGCCATTGTGGATTTCTTCTTTCTCTATATCGCACGGCGCGATGCGGCGCGTTGCGCCCACCGACACACACACACACACACACACACACACACACACACACACACACACACACACACACACACACACACACACACACACACGTGTGTGTGTGTGTGTGTGTGTCTTTACCTGTTCCCGCGGTGCCTATCAGGACCGCCTACTGAGGATTCAACGATTAGAGACGTTTGTCTCGATATCCGTGCGTGAAAATGAGCAAGGAATTCTCTCACTCTTCACTCTTCTCCACTCTCAGTCAACGCTTATTACCGCTAATCGCTTTTGTTTTCCCGTAGAAAATCTCGCTCGGTTCTCGCTCACTCACTAAAAAGGAATAGCCCGGCATTCGCCAATTAACATATCGCGTTAAGAAAAGAATCTATTAATTACGATCTATTAATAAAACGCTCCTCCGGAAACGATCGTTCCCAGTTAAATATTTAATATTAATTAATTTTTGAGCTTTAATTGCATTGTAATTATATATATTTCTATCCATTTCCAGTTGTACACAAGTAAATAAAGTAATGGAAATATAAATATATTCCGATAAGTTATAATAAAATTGAAAGTTATTGCATTAACAATTAATATAAAAAAGTCAGTAAAACATGACGTATTTTACTTTAATAGCAACAATATATATAATAATTATTTATTGTCTATTGAAGATAATGTTTTTAACAACAACGTTGTTAGCTATAACTTTTGATTATTCAATCTAGCATTATTTCTATCTAGCATTTTGATTAACGGCGATATAGTTTGTACGTTACGCTCGTGAAGCATATTGCCGGTAATAGGATTGAGATAGCCAGTGGGATAAGAATCTTAATGGATGATTTCCCACCTTTGCGTGTCATGAGATGAACGTCACACGGAAAACGAGGTATTATCAATCCTCGCGATCTTATCCGTCTCATTTGCTAAACAATGTTGTATCAATACACGCCAGTAGAAAAATCTATTGCTATTTTATTAGCAAACGACACACGCCGTAGGCGTTTCCTAGGAAATATCTTCCACGTTGATTAAAATGACGTCACGATACGACCGAATTTGCAGGAGAATGTTATTATGTCGCGCTCGAAAATTACATCTTAATCGTCATCAGATCTACGTTAATTGCTCTCTTCACGCGAGGATAAACAGTGGCCGTTGTATAAATGATATTATTAGTCATGCTATTACTATCGTTATTTCAATGATGCTATTTTTGCTACCGGGAATCGTGAATTGAGATCTGTTTTACGAGAAAAAATTTTAGTTTTGGAGTGTTTCTTGTCAAATATATTGCATTTTATCTGATATCTCGCAATATATTCTCAAACAGGAAACTCTATTCAAGCGTAAGCACAATGTAGTTGTTTTCTTGATGTAGCTTCTATTCATAGCTTATAATCGCGTAACAATAGATCTGTAAATCATATCATAATTCATCGAGCGTAAAACGACTACTCTAGCCTTGATACTAATTTTGGGCGATAATGAATTTTGCCGTCATTCTCTCGATAATATTAATATTCATCGTTCGCGCCTACGTTTTTTTCCTTCATCGAGCGATTCTGCCGCGTTTCTTCGTCCGGATCCCAAGGAAATTGCGAGGCAATTTATGCAGAATGCGGCGTTAGTTCCTTGAAAGACGCTAATTTTCCGAGGGGAATTGCAAAAACATCTTTAAAGTTTAGATCGAATTGGATTGGATCGAATGAATGTGAAATGAAAACTGTACTTTTTACGTCGAATCGTTCTCAGACGTTTTTATCTGCTCCATGTCTCTACAAATAGAAATTCCATGTCACCGAAAAATGCTAAACTGGCATGGTGGTGTAACGTGGTTGTACTTGTTGCGTAAGAATAAATGCCAGGGACTCCCAGCCGGAAACATGTATACATAAAAAGACATCGTAAAATATCTCATCGTGACCTTCCTACAGAACTCGCGAAATCTACGTGACCTATAGAGTTATGATTTAAAATTAACGTGTCTCCGAAGAATGTGGCTTATTCATTAGCATTACGAATACAAATTAGACTCGAGTAAAAAAATCTTTATAGATCTCTTCTTTAGTTCTTATGATATATAATAAATTGTTATATTTAAATAGAGCTAGATAAAATTAAATAGTTCTAGATGAAAGCAGTCATTGTTGTTTCACAAAAATAATATGATCATTAACATTTTATTGTGCCAATTAATTGTTTTGCTGTTTGAATATAAGCTAGAAAAATATGTCTCTCTAAAAAATAAAACCTCTCTGACCTGACCTATTCTTTCTGACAAATTACAGTGGATTTGGCAAATAAATATAAAAATCGAAATATTTTGTAAGAAAACATTTGTATTTATGTATCAAAAAGACACCTTAATTACTCTATTATTCGAGTGTAGTTCGAGAAGTAGTCGACCCGTTGTCCGGAGATGTTGCTAAATGTCATGTCGCTATTTATTTCTGGACTATTTATTTCTGGCTTTCTGGTTGTGGGTGGGCTAGAACGTATGCGATAGCTCTCTGGATCTGCTGGGGTACCTCTGGAGCGATCGGCAAATGGGCACCCTGAGGGTGGAAGCCGTTCTCGTCAGCTGTGTACTGGAGGGCAATCGGGGTGCCGTCGGGAGCGGTGTATTGGAATTGGCCCTCAGAGATGACTGCGGGAGTACCGTCGGGACCAACGGAGCGCGGCGCGCCCTGTTCGGAAACGGCGATTCCGTTCTCAGTCTCATAAGAGTAATGGTAGGATCCCTCGGGCGAGATATCCTGCGCCTGTTTCAGGATGGCCACGTGCGGTTGGTGTGGATGCTGGGCCAGAGCTACGGCGATCAGAGCGAGGGACACAATCTGAAACAAAAGTTAAAGTCAAAATAAGCATAATGAGAAACGAGTGAATGTAAAATTGAAAATAAAAATTGTTAACTTCGTCTATTTATTATTATAATAAATAGATAGTAAAGAATTAGGAATTTTCATCGGTAATTTTAAACGAAAAAATTTATCACGAAAAAAATTAAAAATTCTCAAAACTGCTGTTCAATTGTATATCGAAATATATATATGTAGACTATATTAACAAATGTAAATCAAACTAAATTAAGTTAAGATTTCATAAAAATTTTAGAAGTTTATACTATCTTTAAAAAAGTGTAAAAATTGATTAAAATTTATCACGCTGAATATATATATATATATATATATATATATATATATATATATAAAGTAAAAAAAATAGTTAAAAAAGTAAAAATTAATAAAAAGAAAAAAATAATTAATATTGAAAAAGATACAAATCCTTTGAAAACTATTGAATTTTTATTAAATAAGCGCATTCATAAAACATTATTGTGATTATATTATTAAATGACAGGCATGTACAAGGTCTGCTAATTAAATAATAAATTTGCATTATTTGAAAGTCAATAGTGTTATTCGTCGATTATCTAAAATTAGTATAATTGACCGGAAAGTACAAAAAGCAAAAAAATTGCTACTTTGCGAGCTGCAAAAAAAGATTATAGGTTTCGTAGCAAATCGTGAAAAGAAGATTGGATATTATCCAAGTGTTAAATAATCTTGCGATAAGCGTTAATAGTTCATCTAGGCAAATAATTAGTGGTCCGCCGTTTCTCAACACGAATATAATCAACAGTAATTTATTACGTTTAATCTGTTATTGCAATAAACACTCTATTCTTCTCTCGATTCATTAACCAAGAATTAATTAGATCATAAGATCGCAACAAGCTGTTATTTGTAATAATCGGAGAAGATCAAAACGAATGGGGAAATCCAAGAAAATATTATTTCCGAGTGAATGGTTGGCATTGGCGAATCTAAAAAAACTAAAAATTCAAAAGCTGCTGTTCAATTGTATATATCGAAATCGTATATATGTAGACTATATTAACAAATGTAAATCAAACTAAATTAGTTAAGATTTCATAAAAATTTTAAAAAAATTTATACTATCTTTAAAAAATTGATTAAAATTTTACTTTTATTTATAAATAATATTAATAATAAATATAATGATAATATTAATGATGATATCATTAATGATGTTAGATAAAATATTAATTTTACGGATCAAATTTACTTATAAATAGTTAAATTTAAAAAATAATGAAATGAAAACAAGTGCAGAACTTACAAAAAATTTCATTTTGAGTGGCTCGAATCAGTCAATTCAATGGAAGGAACGTGATGAGAGATTTCGAGTGTGATTGCTATAAAACTCGAATGCGCTTTTATACGAAACCGTGATCCCCCACTTTCTCTGATCGCATGGTATCCGAAAACAAGAAAAAGCCTGTGAGTTTGGCTCAGCCACGTTGACGAGAAAGGGCAAAAAGAAAGAGGGAGGGAGCAAGAGAGATGGCTCGAATTAAATAGAATCTTCTGCCAAAAATAATCTTAAGTCTTGACCTTTTCGCGCGACGACTAAATTGATCGGTTGCATAATAAATTAAGAAACCCGTTGACATTGTATCATTTATTCAATACAATATTTTCAGACTCATCGTTCACGTGACATAATGCATAATGAGAGCAAAATGCAAACGAATCTCGATAACAATGATGCCCCTAGCGTGCGTCGCAATTTAGAAAGTTTCATCCATAATAAAATTGCGCTTAGTGTGATTTGGAAATTCAGATATTTCTGTGAATTTTAAAAAAAAAATGTCATTCTAGAAAAATCTTATTTGCAAAACAAACTCGTTGTTATGGAAAGCAATTTTTTTATTATCTCGATAAATCCAGATGCACAATATCTAGATGCTGTACATATTACTTTAACAAATAAGAAAAAAATACGCTCTGTTCCATGACTTACTTACTTATAGTTAATTTAAATACCAAACTTTTTAATATATATTAAATGTTTTATTATATACATTTAATGTATAAATTAATATAAAAAATTAGATTTTACATTTTTTTGAAATATTAAAGCATTAAAAATCAACTTTAAATTGAGTCAAAAACAAGAAAAGTATCAATAATTTAAGATGTTTGTGTGTTGTAACAGGTAGTGGCAAATTGCAAAAGTATTAAAAGACGACATCACGGCAGTAAAATTAATGTCAATGTACCTGAGTCATAAAATCATAACTAAGAATGATCAGCCGCGAAAGATGGCACATAAACGGAAACTGCTGAAGACTTTGATGTCTGATCGTGCTTTCCCTCCCTATTTGTCTCTTTGTCGGCGCATGGACTCCTCCCATTTACCCATTTACATCTTTCCAAACAAATCCACGTGAACAAGATTGCGTCATGATTGCAATGGATACAACAAATGTCAAGTCTCATATGCAAAAATCGATGAGTAAAAAAAAAAAGGATAATTTAATACCTTGTAATACGCAAATTAACTCGGTATTACTAATACTTTATCTGAAATTGTCACGTTGAATATGAAATACCTGTATGCATAATAAATTTTTAAAAACTGTTTTTCTACATTGAGTTTCGTCGTCTTGGAATCCTCTGGCAGCCGATAATTCGTACGAGAGATAAATCCAAGGTGCGTCCTCACGAGTCGGCGTTGCGACATCGACCTTGCCTAAGAACGAATGTCTCATACCTAGGCACAGAAGGCCAACCATCGTTTTTTTTTCCTACTAACTCGAAAAAGAGGAGACGAATTTCTCACAGCAACTCAAGAACAATTATTGCGTTCGCAACTGTTCGTTGATGAACATTAGAGGAATGAACGCGCGGGACGCGCCGCCGAAGCAGAAACAAAGATAAAACGCAGTTGGAGTCCTTGTGCTTCCTTCGACGATATTACACACGATGTTACGATCTTCCACGATGGCCATTACTCAAGCAAATTGTTTCTGAATGGTAGTGCTCGGCCACTCTTGCGTCAGAATTTTCTGAATGAAACTTGGATCTATCTCTAATTCCGTGAATACTTGAATGAAATGTACTATTTTGGTACGCTGAGAAAAAAATGCCGTTGAATCAACAGCATTAGTCTAATGGAAATAATTTTATTATATCATGCATCGATATATTAGTTAGAAAAAATGCTGCAACTTTTATTATATCGAAATATTCATGTTATCTTAAAAAAGTTATAAATTCCTTTTTGTTCTTTAACATTTGTCAGTTATAAATATTTGTCAGTTGTAATCATTGTATTTTTGATAAAATTCAATTGGAATCGTTTAATTTGATATTATATTTATTAAATCTTCTTGCAGTTTAATAAAAGAAATAAAGGAAACCACTTATATAAGGACACCCTGTACGTCCCCCCCTCCCCCCCCCCACACACACACACACACATATGTGCATATATTAATTTGCGTTAATTCACGATGTTATTGTTTTATAAAGTTCTTGGGCAATTATAATCCACATTCGATGCCATGTGAGACTATGTTTAATTAATTCTCTCTTTGAACTAGACAACACGGTGTGAATAAATGTCTATCATAAATGCCGCTATGATGACTTAATTATGTACGATGATAAATTGCTATAATATCAAAATTTCTTGATTCACAATCTCTGCATTGTAAACTATTATGTAGTATATCTCTAATTCATTTTGGATTCAAATAAATTGAATCTCAATCAATCCCTGTTGCAGATTTATCCATTTGGCAAACAAATAACCAATGTTAATAATGGCCTAATCGATCTATCACAATTGTTTTAATGTAATTTATGATATTACATAGAGAATAATATTTTAGAAATCAGTTTTAAAACATATAGTTATTTTTTTGTGCTATTTTTTTATTATTTCTGCCGTGTAAACTATATTGCAACTAAAGTTTTTAACAAAATAATTAATCAATTATAAAAATTAAAAAATCAAAATATAAATTAAAAATCATTATTTTTATTAATTAATTTTGTTTCATTTTTAATACATAAAAATTTTGAATATTTAATACTATATCATTGATCTATATCTACATAATTAACATAATTGTCAGGTATATTTAGTATTAATGAATATGTTAAGTAAAAATGATATGCGCATGATTCTCAATGCCAAAATTAATCACACAGAGAATTATTCATGCAGAAGCAACATTGTCTTTTTCTTACCATTATAAATGATGTGCAATACATACACATGAAAAAAATGTTGTTTGCTCATCAATCTTTTAATACTTCTCGTATACCATCATATATATGTAATATGAAATTTAATTTAATTATTTACTAATTTAATAATTTTAAAATAGAATAAATTAATTATAAGCTATTTAATTTATAATTAAAATTATTCAATTATAATAAACGTGTATTTGTACACTTTTGAAGAAGAGATGTAAATCAGTAGCTAATGTCTGTGATATAAAAGATTAAATTATTTGTGTATCAAAATTGTGAAATGATTTTGAATATTTAAAAGATGAAATGGATTATATGTGACGTTCAATGGGAATATCTGAGCAAAAATTTATGAATGATAGGCATTATCATATTTATATAGCATTGTAGGCATTTTTATCTACCATTTTTAGACTTCATCAAAAAATCATTGGTTAATTAGCGATCCAATCTTTCCGAATTCTTTATTAATAGATGCTAATCTTATCTGTCTTGTTATCCTTGGAGGCCATAATAAAATAGAATTCGCAAATGTCATTATGCAAAACAAATAATTTTTTTATTATCGTAAACGCTATCTCTCTCTTCTCTCTCTCTCTCTCTCTCTCTCTCTCTCTCTCTCTCTCTCTCTCTCTCTCTTCTCTTCTTTTCTCTTCTCTCCTCTTCTCTTCTCTTCTCTTTCCTTTCTTTTTTTCTGTTAATATATGTGTATAATCATAAAAAAAGAGAGACATAGAAAATGAGAGAGAAAGTTATATTTTATTTATAATAGTTCTATCAAATAAATATATATATATATATATATATATATATATATATAATTAGAATGTGTCTCATAGAGACAATAGGAAGAATCACGGCATACAGTCAGGCAAGATCTTAAACGCTTATTTTTTAATTGAATTAAATAAATTCAATAAATTATTTTAGACTTTGGTTCTACGGTAACTACGGTCATTTAATTATGTAGTAGTTGAATACTATGTCTCCTCATTAATATCTTAATAATAGTAATAGCTCAAAAATAGTGCTCAAAATCTTACCCGACCGTATGTGCAACAATTTTTTCAATAGTTTTTCATCATTTTTTTCATCATTTTGTCTCATATTTTATTATACAACTTCTGTTATGATTTACTTCTATTAATTTTATTTGCAAATATCTGTTATGTAAAGGTAGAGATTATTTTCTTTTTTTCGTATCTTTTTACTGCATCTCATTTTGCATGTTATAACTGTAGGATAATGTCTAAAATATCTACAGTTTTGTTACTTTTCACTTTATTATTGTGACAATCAATAATCAATAAATCAGTTATTAACAATAATCATTTTAGTCAAAACATTTTAGTGAAATTTTACTAAAAATCCTGATAGCAATTGTCTTAAACAAATAAATAAATAAATAAATAAATACATACAAAGAGATTCGTAAGGTGTGTCCTATTCATAGAATGATATAACGTGATTTTGACGAAGATCGCGTCATAATCTGATGTATAATTTGCTTGTGCATTTATAATTCTATGAAACTGACAATATGCCATTCATTATTATATGCAATTGCGTTAGAAAACTGAATTAAATGAGGCAATGACGCGCAGTTGATCGAAGACAGTACATCATCAGCATTACGCACTTTTGCATCATCGAAGTCAAATTATACTGAATAAAAAATCTTTTTATTATTTATATAATGTTTATGTAACATTAAACTTCTATACTTTTAATAAATCTAATTATTTTGTTAGAATATCAACAATTCAGCAACAAGCATTTCATCACGCTTGTTATTAATCTCTAATCATGCAACTGAGATAAATATCTCGCAAAAACATTCTTATTATTATTTGCATAATGCAATTGATGACGAATAGGAATGAGAAATGAAATAATTATCGCTTGAACAGAAGAGCTCGTTTGAGTATCATCAAGTTAAACTTCGGCGTATCGTTAGACATCAATCAACAATCATTTTAGTATAAAATCGCGTGATATGGCATAAGGTGATTAAAGTGTCAATTATATATTCGTAAGACGTAACATCCATAGAGCTCACGACTTCATATAAGATGAATACGTGACAGTTACAATAAACAATTGACCTGTGTGCATTTAATAGGCATGAAACCTATAATTTTTCTCTTTTTAATAAAGACATTCTTTTTAATAAATACATTCGCAACTTGTGGTTATTCACTTCTGTACTTGAAAGTAATTAATTTTTATTCCAATAAATAATTACAATGGAAAATGGAAAAAGTTTTTTTTATCAAAATGATTGCTAAAAGTAACTAATAGGGTATAACAAGGCTGTTTCAGTTTCAACTTTAAAATGATATGAAAAGAACGTGCGTCAAGGTGCAGTAACGTGGTTACAATTATTCCAACGTTACACAAATAGGACTGCTTCTTGAAATGTATGTGTGATCTTCAAATGTTGAATATATACTCCAGACAACACGCACATCCAGAAAGCATCTTAAAAATTTCATTTTTAAGACGTATAAATAATGATAATTTATAAAATGTTTTTGAATCTTGTACAGATATCCACATTATCGTTGTAATATTCATAAATTGAAATATATAACATATCTGGATATAATATAGCCTATAAAAATGTTTTGTCAACAATTTGAGAGAATCTGATATTTTCTATTATTCGAATATAAATTTTTTTATTATTTGATATGTCACAACAATACAATTATTACGACATAGCTTCTCGAAAATGTATAAATAAAGCAAAAGACATGAGATAGGAACTGAAATTAGGTGGTAAATATATCAATGATGTAATTTTACTAAATATATGACACATGAATTTCTGTCTCATTTTTATATATGTTTATATATTTATTGTATTATATTGTTTATATTATATATTTATATATTTATATATTTATTTATATATTTATTATTATGTATATATATTTATTGCAACAAATAGAAATTTCATATCAAAATTATATGTAAATATTAAATCAATGATATACCGATTAATTATACAAATAATTTTAAGTTCTATTTCATTGTTCATTGTTCATTATTCTATTGCTTTTCTTTTGATTAATATGTTGTTTCTGAAAAGCACATGCTTTTAATTTTTATTTTATTTAAAATGTCTAATTGTAGCTTTATGTCTTTAAAGAAATATTTTTGTACAGAATTAAAAAATTCTTTTTATTAACTTTTTCTGATTACTCTACAGTATTATTATTAATGAGTTTAAAATGTTACTACATAAAATTAATGATTTTATGTAGTCTTTCAATTATAATACAATATATTTAAATGTAATAACTATTAATAATAACTTTTTTTAATATTTATTAATAAATTATTAATGTTTATTAATAATTTCTCAAAGTTATATAAAACATTCATAATTGATTGAAACAACTTCCATAAGATGTCTATATAGATGTCTATATGTCTAATGAAAGTCTAATGCAGATTAAAAATGCGGAACTATGAATTTTTAATAGATGTCTAATGAAAATTTCATGTAACTAATAGAGATCATAAACTTCCATGATGAGTGTCTATTAGAGATTTTTCCATGTGGCTTCTGTACCTTGAAATTTCTTATTATCGTTTGGTGAATCTTACTTTTTTAACCACAGACATACACAGACATACACAGTGTGTGTGTGTGTGTGTGTGTGTGTGTGTGTGTGTGTGTGTGTGTGTGTGTGTGTGTGTGTGTGTGTGTGTGTGTGTGTGTGTGTGTGTGTGTGTGTGTGTGTGTGTGTGTGTGTGTGTGTGTGTGTGTGTGTGTGTGTGTGTGTGTGTGTGTGTGTGTGTAAGAACTCCAAGATCTGTCGGTGCATCTTAAAAATTATGATACATTTATAATACATTTAGTAAACCTTTATTCTTTTTCTTTCCTTCTATAGATCAAGACTCTTAGAGACCTATTCTTGGTATATTGCTGATTCTTAATGTTACCGAGATTTTTTTATATGCCTTGTAATTGCCGAGTTTCCCATGCAATATATAATATTTTTTTTTACACCTACATATATTCTTACATAATATGACTATATAACAAACATTTGTTTCTAAACCCTACAACAAAAACAAGAAACAGTCATCCCAGTCTTTTTCGTGGGATCGTTTTCGAAACTCTCTGTATACTATCGCCAGCACATTTATTTTTTTATTTTTGCACTAGCTTTATAAGCCGGTATTCAGTTCTTATATTTAAGATTCTTAATAATAATAAGTTCATACAGCTATCCTATGAGTTGAAATGTTATCTTAAGTCGATCGCAAGTATAAGAACCGACTGTGAATACCGATTATAGCTACATTTATTTTCCGATACTGCCGATAAAATTGCATTCTTCTGCATGCATATTCGTGCTGCATCCGCAATTCGTGGATCAAAAATATACTTATATATTATAATTATATACCCCCCCGCATAATTTTTTGGTTGTACTTTAATCTACAACAAAAAAAAATTAGGTGAAGATGTAATTATATAAGTATATAAGTATATTTTTGATTCCATGAATTGTGGATGCAGCACGAAAATACGCCATATCAAAATACTATTTTATCGGCAGCAGAAAATAAACGTGGCTACGTAGTTTGAAATTTAAAAATAGATTGTACTGGCAGTAGTGTACAGAGGTTTCGACGATCCCACGAAAAAAGACCGCTCTCAGGCTTTTGGAGGCACCTAATCGGAAAGGCATAAAGAAGGTACACATTATTATTTCCATTATTACTACAAAAAAATATGTGGTAAAATATTTCTTTCTCTAAAGAAAATAGAATTTCACAATTCAACGTAATATTTTAATCTATTTTTGGACTTTTTGGTGCTTTGTACTTCGCATTCAGATCAGCACGCAATCGATATCTATATGCCGCTAAATCAATTAAACGTGCAGTCGGTAATGCATCTCATAGGATGAAAAGCTGATTTCCTTTGATCATTCATTTTAACTTTCCTTGTATATATTTATCAAGAATATATTCTATTTAATTTTTTATCTTTTGATATTTAGTTATGATAATTATGATAATTTCTCAATGATTTTTATATCGTATATACATAATAGTGTACATTTAAAAATTATAACAAATAAATATTTTTTTTTTTTAAAAAGCATCTTTAATAAACGTTTCTTAGTATAAACGTACTATTTATGAGATATTCGATCATTTTGAAATATTTTCATAACTTTATACATCTGCTAAGTGATTCATCAATACAAGAAATATGATCGGGTTGCATAGAAACAGGAGACATTAAGGATAATCGTAGCTTATTATATTTATTAAAAAAAAATATTTAAAGAAAAATTAAAATTAGTTTATTTCAAAAACTATAAAACTACTATTTCAGAAACTATAAAGTCGCTATAGAATAAAAAAATAACAGACATTTTAAAATTGTGTTAGTGCAATACACATATAATATATTATCGTTATTCGGTTAATAATAAATTATGAAAAATGACTACAATATGATTTAATTACGTGCTGTAAAAACCTCGAAATATTCGAGTAATATACGTTTTTAAAGATTAATTATAATAATATATTTTTCAAACTAAGAATTCACGATGTTCCTTTAATATTGTGTTTTTTTAAGAAATTGTAATATTTTATTTTCAATAAATCGTTTTTATATAAATATTTGTTTTATGTCGTGTAAATATTAATTCTAATTCAGACAACACAAAATCCAAGATCGGGACGTAAAACATACATTAGATTATTATAAGATGTCATTTATAATCATTAAGATATTTTTTTAGACATACATTATAATAATCGTATCTTAAGTTAGGACTTTAAGAATAACAAATTGTATAGTTTATAAAAGAATATATAAAAAGAAAATATAACTGTAAATAGAAAAGCATATAAAATATATCTAATTATAGCTAATTATCTCTTAATAAAAATTAAGAGAATTTTAAACATCCCAAAAATAAAAGAGCGACAAAAGATGATCTCAAATTTCATCTAAAATAGATCTTGCAAAATCTCAATGTCTTTTTATAATTTCACAATCATTAAACATATATCTGAAATCCGTTTATCGAAATTCTAGTTACAAATATAGCCAAAAATATATCACAATTGTAAAAAAAAGTGAAATACAGAATAAAAAGAACTTTAAGAAAAAAATCCTGATTTAGAACTTTCAAAAAATTAAAATTTTTTGCATATTCTTATAATACAACATTTCAAGAATATGTTCCTATAGTGTTATTTCGAAATTGGAAGAATTGACCAATAAGCGATTTATCACCAATAGTCAAAGCGGGATTGGAACACGTGGAGCTCTTTATATTTAGAGAAGTTATCCAAATACAAAGAAAACGTGATTTTTTTTTAGATATACAATAACCTTTATATATATATATTTTTTTTTTTCGAAAATGCGTTTATAACGTAACGTTTTACGATTATTCGATAGTCTTTCAAATGCAGTTCTTTCTAACTTTGGCTTGAGCGGAGCTAATATTATTATGAAAAGGAAGCATCAAAGAGGGTTACATAGTTATCGTAAAAGTTATAGAAATGCTAGATATAATTACTACAATACAAAATGTTTGCTGATTATGTAGACAAACTGACTCGCATCGAGATCAAACGTGCTGAAATCACAAAAAATGCTCATGTTGTCGATCGAAACAAAAGAAGCTGTACGAATTTTTTGAAAAAGTAGAAAGTCTGCTCTATGAATAAGGAATAACAGATTAGCCTGAAATTAACTGTATGAGAAAACATAATTGATACTACTCAAAACTTTAAATGTATTTTCTCGAAATCGTATTTGTCGAGTCTGTTAAATTTAAAAACTTATAATCGAATCGATCTCAGCTCATAGTTAATTCAAAATAATTTATATTTTTAGTATAAACCTAAAACCTATAATAAAACCTAAAGTAAAATTTAAATAATAAATTCTATCTTTTTGTGAAAAAAACTAAAATATTGGAAATATCACGAGAAATCGAATCTTTTTTTACACAAATTTCTTTTTAAGAAATTTTATTTGGAGCGAAAGTCACACCAAAGAAACATTGAACAAATAATAATATATCTTGTTTTTTGTGTTTCAGACTACTCGGACGAACGGACAGATACAGTGAACAAAATAGTTGCAACATTTTTATTTTTTATAGGTTCTGGAATGCAACAGATATCCAATTAAAGAATTCCTCTCCTAGTTCTAGTTATCTTCATATCAATTCTTCTAGTTATCTCCAAACTAATTTTCTTAATAGATATGTAATACATTCCGAAATTCATCACAAATTAAAGTGTTGCAACTATTCTTATAAAAATGCATTTTTATATTCGTAACTATAGTAGCTGTATTCATAATCTTAGTTTAGTAATTGTAATTTATTACATAATTATATTTATTAAAGATCTTTTTATCCTGTGTATTTCACTTATTGCAATTTGCTATTTTGAAAATTTTACTATGATACATACAATTAGAGATCAGATTGAAGATCAGATGTTTTAATGTCCAAAATCTATAAAAAAAAAAAAAAAAAAGAAAAAAAAAGAAAAAAAAGCATCTAATCGCATAACAAGAGGGAAAAAAAAAACTTTTCATAAATCCGTGTAATTAAACCGGTTTTCCTCTCTTCCATTTGATTTTTCCCCTTCTCGAAAAAATTCGAATGTGAAAGGTTAAGGGAGTAGACGTGATTTTCTCTTTGAAAATCTGATTCAGCCGCTGCACGGCTCGTGGCTCGCCGAGAGATGCGTCTACCAATTGTTGACGCTTGTGCGTCGGACAGCTGGTAGGGAATTCCGGGCGAGCGAGCGAGCGAGCGAGCGAGCGAGCGAGCGAACAAGAGCGAACAAGTGTACTCCGCGAGCAATCAGTTCACCGCCGTACGCTCGGCACGAAAGACACGGCTGGCATGTGGTAGCGCGGAGTACGCGAACGGAGGCCAGAGACCGCACGCGTGTGCGTCGCGTACGCGTGAGTGACTTTCGTCTCGTTTCCTATTTTTCTTTTCCCTTGTTTATTTTTCGTTTCTTTTCTTTTTTCTTTTTTTTTTCTTTTTTTTTTTTTTTGGACGATCCAGAAAACGTGAAAACGAGAAAATACAAACGAATCAGACGATGTCGCGGATTTTTGATTTATGATAGATCAGCTGTCAGCCGATGGTGCCTTGGTGGATCCCAGTAAATTTCTCGTTTCTTTTCTTTTTTTTGTTTTTTTCATCTTCTTTCTCTCTTTTCTCCTTCTCGTGATTTCATTATTATCTAGACGCACGCTCGGTCTGACGCTTTATGTCTCAGCACGGATCTCTTTTCGTATTTCAAAAGTCGTGAGTATCTTATCTTTGTAAAACAAAACAAACTTTTATCTTGTTGCGGGTTTTCAATATTTTATCAGAGTTTTATCAGATCTTACCAACAAAAATACACATCTATTTAAAAATTAATGTAAACAATCTTTATTTTTTTTTCAAATTTAACATTATAAGGTATAAATCTGTGTTAAAATATTTATCTTTATCATTAAAATTGCACCATTTATTAAATTTCATTAGACGGATAACGATTAAGTTTTTGTCAGCCAATTCAAGAATAATCAAAGTGAGTAATCAAGTGAGTTTCGAGTCGTTCTTTCATGAACAAAGAACAGATATATTTTACACCCACATATTTTTACGAAAGCTTTATGCGATGTCCGTTTAATTATACACTAATTATGAAAAATATCTACGAAACAGCGATGTTTATTTATAATTTAAACAATTTAATTTAATAACAATGAAAATCCAATTATAACACGAATGTAATTTAAACAAAACATTGAAGGTTAGAACGTTTCGCATTCTTTCTCGTTAATTATTCTTCTTAAGATTAATTAGCGAGAAGATAGCGGATGTGCTGCATTCATGCGTTTTGTGTTTCAAAACTGTAACTCTGATAAGTACCTTATGTTTAATATCTCTGCCATATCAAATATCTTAATTTAATACTACTCTCAATGCACTCTGTTAATATTTATATTTTACATGACAAAAAGAAATTTTTGAAAAAATATTCCGTACCATAGTAATAGAAGAAAATTGTGCCTGACTTATTAAAATTTTCATTAAACAGATGATACGTGTATTACATAAATACGCTTTACATAATTATGAAGGACAATTGTCACGTTCGTGCATATACGTGACACTATTTATATTGCACTATCTATATTGCAGACTAATATTAACTCTATCTATGATACGTCTAGAATTTGTCTTGAAAAGGCTGCTATATGAATATTCAAATAATATCGACACGTGTTGTTTACAATGGAGTGGAGTTTGACAATTTTTTCATGCACGCCCACGACTTACTCCTGTTCGGAAAAACTTGTATGGAAAAAGAAGATTCATAACAGACGGAAGACCTATGACAACCTATTCTTTCATTCTGAGGAATAATAAGCTGCTTCTGCTATATAATCTCGTTGCGTATTTTTTCACTTTTCACTATATAAAAATTAAATTATAATTTAATCAGATAAAAAATATAAAGCATTTGTTTTGCTTTTCCGAGATGTACGCAGCAATAGATAAATTTATTCTACGTTCGAATTATTGTCATACGTCTTTTAACGTTTCGTAATCATTTACATGATCTACAGCAGCAAGATATAAATATTAAAATTGGAGTTTTGGTAACATAGGAAATGTCGAAGACGATCCGTAGCCTTACATATAAATATCGCATTTGTCGTGTACAAGTCTGGAATTTAAAGTGGAGAAATTCAGGAACCAGGAAACTCTATCTACAATCATTGTATGCAATATCGCATACAAAAGAAACGTGCTTTATAATTTTTCTATCTTGATGCAGAATTTTTGATATTATTTCATACATTTTTGAACTTCTTTTGTGTTACTAACTTTGAGATATAAAATATATATGAAGTATATATATGAAGAATCAATCTTTAATATTTATTTAGCTAGTAATAGTTTGATTCTTCGATGTGACTTATAATACAAATTTGTTTGAGATTTTAGTTTGCCCTATTATTTATTTTTTGTTTCTATTCTTTATATATATCACTTATTTATATTTTCATACTTTGATTTTTTACAACAGCTGAAGAACACTCTTGACTAATAAGTTAAAGTATTTATATTAACTACTTACAATGAGATGTAGCTTTAATAAATTGTCACCCTGCTTGTTTGTGTATTGATTTATTTTTGTTCTTAGAATAATTCTTATCATCTTTCCCTATTTTGCTATATGGTAAAGATAAATTTTATACTTTATTACTCTAAATTTTGTTTTAATAATGAAATCCTTTTCTTATATTTGAATGATTTAAAAAATCGATTTGCATCGAATCTTAATATAAAGAGATGAATATCAAAGAAAATTGCAAAAAATTCAAATTTTTAAGGCTAATAATGTACTAAAATGTTATATTAATTAATTTAAATAGTAAAATTTCCAAACCATACTGCAACTATTATACTACTGAGCTCTATATTAGCTCTATATTTTATATAGCTGCTTTAATAATCTTTTTATATTTCTTATGTTTAAAATAAAGTAATAATGATATAATAATATATAATGATAATAATGATAATATATAATTAATCATAATAATATTTCTTATATTTAAAGTAAACTTTATAATGAGACAGCAAAAGGAAAGATACAGTATAGAAAAGTCTTATTACAAAAAACAAAACAAATAATAACGCTCTATTTACAAAAATTCTTATTTTCCTAAATACAATTACAACATAATGAGTGAATCACTGATTGTCACAAACATTGTCAGAATCATTGATGCAAGAGTTACATTTACGAAATAAATTTCTTTTATAACTGCAGTATCATTCCCAAGAAATTATTGATTAAAAGTATGAAGTAACTGATAAAATTGTTTGTAGTGTTTTTGATATAACGCAATCTTCATGGATTGCATGTATTGTACACATCACTTATTTGCGTCGCAATATTCATGTAAGAATCTTTATGTAATTAACCATTGAACAATTCCTTAACGGTTGTTTATTAACAATTCCTTAACAATTGTTTATTAACTGTTTATTAACAATAGTTATAAATTATTAAGTCTATAATGTGACAGAAATACGCCAATCAATTCGCGATAGATAAATATAAACTCACTGTCAGATATAAATAAAAATAGGCACAAATTCCATGTATCAAAGTTTTTGTTAAAAACTTAAAAAAATGTTTATTTATACATATACGTAATAAAAGTCTTAAATAATTTACTTAAAATTGAATAAAAGTTAAAATAAATTAAATATAAATTTAACAAATTGTTCCAACAAATCTATTACTACTATATTCAGATAGTTACATTGAATTTTAAATACTTTATCAGATATGCTGCTGTACAATTTTGTGGACATAAAGTAATTCTGAGGGTCTCGCTTAAGTTACTGATGGCGATGGCACTCGGTGACGTCACGTTGAGAGAGAGCGAGGAGCTTAAGTAGGTTACCCACGGATATACGAGAGACGATTGAGTATTGGCCACGGAACATGGTCATGAACGAAACGTCGAATTGAACTTATTCAATGTCGTACAATGTCGAAAAAGAGGTCCCAGACTTATCATCATCTGTTTACAATTTTTAGGTCACTCGCCCCTCATCGCGCGCGTAACATACAAAAACACAAGGCGAAGGCATTCGCAAAGACTAACTTGTGATCCGCAACTTTGATGTTTGTTATATCACAAATTTTTCTTAAATTCTAACTTTTTTTACTTTGTCGAATTTTCATGTCTTTCAAAAAAAAAAGGTTACTTTCAATTCATCCCTGATGCCTTAGAAATAATTTTAAATACAACATAAATTTACATGACATGATAAACTAAATGAAAGAAAAGATAATTTAATTAATCAGTAATGAAATGTCACAAGGGTGACCTGTCATTAAAATAATGATTCCATGTAAAAAGTAAATTGAAGAAATAATATAAATCTTTTTATTCGAGACTTTTAAGAAAATTGAATTTGTAAATAAGAAAGTTAATATAATTTGTTATTTAAAAGTTTAATATTTTTGTAGTTAAATATAAATATAACAAATGATATCAATTTAAAAAATAGTAAGCTTCCCTGCTGGGAAGCTCACTGCGTTCATCTGGATTAATAATGTCAGAAGCGAGAAAACATATGAAAATTCTTGCAAAATACAATAACAGTATTTCTTAAAATAACAATTTGCAATTAATAGGAAAGACTTATAAAATATCAAAAACACTCTTTTTTCTTTGATAATCAGTATTAATTATCATCAGTATATAAATTATCATAATCTAAAAATGAAATATACCTAATTAAGAATAAAACAATTCAATTTCAGATATATAGATATCTATTTAATATAGGAAAGTTAATAAGTTGAAAACGATCAAAAAGAATGTAGATTTAAATAAATTTGTTAATAATTAAGAATGATAGATATGATATCGATGGAAATGTGTTTGACTTACTAAGAAAAATATCGTGACTTCGATTTGGCATCGATTTGATTTCTTTTGAGATATGTTATTAAACACGAAAATCTAAAAAACACATTTTTTTATATATGCTCATTTTGAATTTTAAGAAATAAAACATTGCTCCAAAATTAGTCATCAAATTTTTTTTAAGCATATATTGGAAAAACCATTATATATAAGATATTAAAAAAAATTAGATATAAATTATAAGTTAATTTAGATTATAAATTATTTTAAATAAAAGTTGTATGATATTTAATTCTTCGTAACTATATATTTAGATTTTTTGACATTTCTTTGAACCGTTTTTATAACTTTTATTAATTCTGTTTCTATATACGTATATAATTTTATTTTATGTTTTCATTCTAGTACTTATTAATTTATATTATCATTTGCTATGATAATTAAAGACGATTTACTAAGTCGAAACATTCCATTAATTTTGATTGTTAAATAAATTTATTTCAATTTACATTCTTTTGCTCATTGTTCACTTCTCTTTTACTTTTCTTCTATATTACTTTGCAACTACAAATTATTAGTTTATTTGTTTTTAAATATTTATTAATTAACAAAGCAATAAAGGAAAAAGATTTATAAATCTGTTTGATAACTTACTGTTATCATAATGTTTTTCTTTTAAAAAAGAATATGAAAAGATTATGAAAAAGATAAACTTTTATTGAAGATTCCTTTCAAAAAGCGGAAAAGATATGCGCATATCTTTTTCGCTTTTCATGTGTGTGTATATACATATACATATAAAAAGATATGGATATATGTGTATATCTGTTTTCGAAAAATGATTATCAAAATTTAAAGTAATTAGTCAAAGATTTTTCCCCATTGTCGGAAAGATTTATTCAAGAGTCGGAATTTTTTGGCTCAAAATCAAAGAAGTAATCGTAATCTTAAAGATACATTAATACTTTTAAATTAAGAATGAAATTAAAAATATTCTTTATTTACACACATTTTAATAGAAATATTATACAAATACTTCTATTTAATTTATGCAAGAATATCAATGAAAGTCACAGACTTATAATAAAAAGTTATTGTTATCAATTTTTTTGTTTTGCAACTTAATTTTCTTGGAAAAAGAAATTTATAGAGATTTAAAATGATTTTATTTTTCTCGAAATTCTTGAATCTCAATTTAATAGATCATATTATATATTTAATGAAATGATACATTTATTACATACGATTAAAAGAACTTCTGTGATTTATTATTTATAATTATAATATTTATAGGTCGAGCCTTTCATTCTCAGATCTTACTTTCCAAAGTGAAATATACATTGTTGATTGAGAATCTGTCAAACGAAGATATAATGAAAACAAGTGAGTTTCGCGCTTGACTCGATAATAATCGAGCATGAGATAGGAAAAGACAACACTTGCTTGACATGATTTTTCATTCAGGTCGCAGATGTTAAACGAAGGAGTGAGTATTCTTTGAAGAGACCTTAATCACGTATTTCTTTCGTTATCAAGTTTTTATGAAAGAAGTATATGTATTTCTAAATTACACATCCTTATAAATCATTACGCTTCTACTGATTATCCTAATCGAGAGAGTACATTTCACATGAAAATATTAATAGATGTATTTATTTATATGATAAAGACAGATTCAATATATAAATATCCGTATTGATTATGTAGTATTTTTTTACTATATATATATTTATCAATATATTTGCGAAAATAAGAACTAGCTAATTTACTAGAATATTAGATATATAATTGTTAAGATGGCTTGGAAAGCGTTTATCAATGTTTGAACAAATAAATATTCTTCAAGTATAACTGAAGAAACACTTAATTTGCAGTATCAAATATGAAATTCTCATGCACTTGTTATCTAAAAATTAAAAGATGCATTTTTAAAATTAAACCCGCTTAAATATAAGTGAGATGCATTCATTAAAAATATTAAATGCATTTTGGCTAAATCTCACTTTGAGGTCAGCTTGTATGCAATACCTTTTATTATGGTATGCTGACATGTCCAGTTTACTTCAATTTCATTCTGTGAATACAAACGCGAAACCTATTGTTTGTGGAGATGGATCGTCGACATTTGATTATATAACTGAATACGTGGGAGTAATGAACGTTTCACTTTTTATAGGGATAGTCTAATCTAAAGCATTGAAAAATACGTATTTTTCACAAGTTTTTTTTTTTTAAACTATACTAGACTTTTGAATATGTTGTATATGTTTTTCATATTTATTTGACTGATTACACAAATATACTTTTTTTATTACAAAATAGATATACTTTCTTTGTACTGCAATAAAATATATATGCTTTGTAAAAGAAAATATATTGCTGGCATCCTCGATTTTTTGCTTTTCATTAATCTGAAAATGAAACAAAAAATAGAAAAAGATTTACAATTAGTATGAACTAGAGAGAAAAAAAAAATATGGAAAATTTTCAAAAATTTTTTTCTTATCGTTTTTATTTTTATTATATCATTCAGAAGTAACGATATTCAAAGCTACAAATTCAAACGTTACAATTTGTGTTGCTAATGTTGTGTAACTAATGTTATAATTTATATTTTTAAGCATACGAAACTTTACTGTACATTAAAAAAAATGATAACATAAATGATAACACAAATACAACAGACAATTAACATCACAATGAATTCGAAATTGTAAATTTGTTAAACAGCGATAAACTTGAGAACATATATAAATAAATAGCAAAAAAAGCAATTTTTTAAAATTAATTGTAATATCGATTTAGATGTTGTATTGATGAAAAATTTTGATAAACATTGATAAACAAATTAATAAATAGTTAGATCATGTAAAATTTAATATTCTATGTTAAATATTACATGATCTAAAGATTAATCAATTAATTGAGGTTACTAAAATGTCATGTGGCGCTAATAATAATATGAATATTAATAACAGGAACACTGCGATATCGCGTGATACTTAAATGGTTAATGTCATGTGTAAAAATCGACGAAAGCGCCATAAAATAATCAAGTTCAAGATCGCGGAAAGTTCCACTTTCTGCAAATTACTTTTATGAAATTACAGTTCCATGTGATTTACAAGAGAAGTATGAAAGAAAAGTGAAAGGTCGAATGACACTTTGTTTCGACATTCGCTTTTATCGCCATCGTTTTTGCCACTTAGAAGATAAAACTTTTTAATTATCCATATATGACAAATTTTTTTCGTTTTAAGTATTTCCTAATTTTTAGCTTATATAATTTTTTATTTGCTTGACTGATCATATATATAGCAGATACATAAAATGTAAATATGTAGAAAATAATAGGTTAATATGTTAATACTTCGTTAATATTTCATTTAAGAAATAGAGGAATTTTACGATCCCGACAACATGTTGATTTATTTTTATTGTTTGATTATTCCGCTTATCGGTTAGAATTATTTCATTTTTCTGTAAAAGCGATGTCAGCTATAGCGATAAATCTCAGCTTACAATTAGTCATAACATGTTCTCACATACTTTTATATGCATCTTTTACGTCATATATCATTCTATCATATTGTTTCTTAAATTTATTTAACACAATACATTTGTAAATATACACTTACAAATCACAATTTTTAGAATATACATACAGGATGTCTCGAAATTCAAAAATAATAAGACTACAGCATGAAAGTTCGTGAAAAATTAAATAATAAAAATGCCATCTTTTTTACAAAGTAATATATTTTATAAAGTAGTTTGTTGGTAGTTTGTTAAGTATAAATATTTAAGATATAACCAATCATAAACGTAATTAATTAAAAAGTCATCCGTGTGTCATGTGTGCAATGATATATCGAACTTTGCGATCACCGATACTAAATAAAACTAATTGTCACTTGTAAGCATACTACCGCACAGATGATTTTTAATTAATATTTTATGATTAGTTATAACTTAAATTTATAAAAAATTATTAAAAAAACTTTTTATGAATAAAAAAATAGCGTGTACTTTTATTATTTAATTTTTCACGAATTTTCGTGCTATAGTCTTATTATTCTAAAATTTCAAAACACTGTATTTTGAACATCTTTATCAATTGAGAATTACAACAGTTAATAATCTTATCTCTAATTAGACGATAATAAATCTGTTAAGTACATAGCTGTAAGATACAGTGCTGTAAGATATTCGACACAAAGTGAGATAAATTCTCGTGTTGCGACAATAGTGCAATAAAATATTGAAATGAATAAAGTTGTAAAAAAGGAATGGAAAGAAAAGGAATGGAAAGAAATTCCATCTAACAAAGACAGATAGGTAAAGGATATTATTCATTATCTGCACAGGTGCAATTTCTGTTCATTCATCGAGAAAACGATCCTGTTATGGTAGCGTATTTAATGCCTTTAACAGAAAATTGTGCAAATGTGAACTGGACACTGGACTGTGAACACGTTTTTGATGAAGAAATCTAATACAAATAATATTGTATAAAAATAAAATCTTTTTATTAACTTACACGTGAATTGCCGCTGCGTGAATTATACTAATAATTTGTTTGATGTTAAAAGAATTTAAAGAATTCGAATTATAGATAACGCACTCATAAATTTACTAATTTAATAAATTTATGAAATTCATTTACTTTTTGTTTCTATTATGATAATAATATTATTGCATATACGTACTTATTTATATAATTATTATTATATTAGTTAGAAAGCCGGATATGCTCTGAGAAAATTGTTCGAACATCCAACTTACTCTGCAGAAATATAGAGTTTTTGTCGCGCGGAAGTCATGAGTTCACGATGATTCAACGATTACCTATTCAGACAGCGTGAACGATGTTGCGCGGATGCTTTTAAAATTAAAGGAAAGTTTGGCGAGAGAGAGAGAGAGAGAGAGAGAGAGAGAGAGAGGGAGAGGAAGGAAGGAAGAGAAATGTATAATGTCAGAGCACACCTTTGTCTACCCGACCAATATCTGCTGCATCTATTTCTCGGTATAGCTTCTCTTCGAAGTCGTAACATTGTTTTCCAGCACTGCCGTTCTTCGGCATTGCAACATCGTATTGTATTAATTTAAGTTTATAGCTCACGTGAATTGCAACAGTCAATATCGCAGAAATAAATATTATGCAACTGTACATTCTTTGCATAAATCGACAAGTCACTTGATTTTTGAATTTGTACTAATCGATTAAATAATTTCGTTTAATCGATTAAACACCTACCTTATGATGAAAGTTTTAAATTTAATAATAAAAGCCAATCTCTTCAAACGTAAATATCATTTAAAGAAAATTTAATTCAGAAATCTGGAAGATGCAAGTAAGTTTAATCAGAGTCTCGTAGAAAGAAATACTTATTAAGTCTGACTTATCAGGCTTGTGCACTTCGATAAAATATTTCGAGACATCTTACATATGAGCTTATCATCATCATAAGCATTTGTCAATAAATCATAATCTACATCGAAAGACATATCATAAATATCTGATTGAACGGAATCACTTGAAAAACGCAACATTATCCATCGTCAATTAAAATTCAACGAGACGCGCATGCAAATCGACGCGACAGCAGCCGACAGCAATGATCGATCCAATGCGAATGCAATATATTATTAAATATCTTTACGCGCGTTTTCTAGCCGGAAGCATAGTTTCTCGTGCCCCGATAGGCTCTCAATGTCTCTGCGATCTTCTCTGCCATTCTTTCTTCGAAGCACCGATGGTTTCTCCTCTTTTCTTTGAGTTCTGCATAGAAATTTCTCCTGTGAAAACTTTTCAGCGTATCGTGACGCTTTCGCATATTTTTGGAACAAAGAGAATATTTTGTTCGATAAATTTGCAACTTAAAATTGTGAAATAGTTTTGATCAATGAAGATATTAGTCAAGTGATATCTTTACCAAAGTACCCACATTTCATCATAATTTTTGAAATGCATCGCCATTCGATTTTATAAGATGTAAATCACTTTCCTAAATCAGTGAAATCTGCAGAATTCGTTTTACATTCGCTACCTCTTATTAAATTAAGTGCATTTTCCTGCAAGCAAAAAAGATATAGATGTCGCTTATATGGCGCGTGCAAAGAGATTTCTATATCTCTTACATGGAACATAAGAGTCACACATTACGATGAAAATAATCAACGGCAAATATTTATATTTCTTCCAGAAGGTATATTGTCGAAAGAGAGAAGCGTCATAATTATATTTCTATTTCTTTATCTGATTATTTTTACAAGAATGAAAAATTTCGTTAATGTTTTATTGACTCGCTTTCAGAAAACATTGCATTACATAACAAACAGAGATTAAATTTTTATTATAAAAAAATTTATTAGAAGTGATTAGAATTAATTGTAAATCGTGATTCTTCGTTCAAACTTAATTTCAGATATACATAATTATCAGATATACATAATTTCATCTATGCAACGTATATTTTATTAACAATTCTAATATTTAATTTAATAAATATTAATTTACAACTTAATTTTAATTTATATAACTTCAAACATTTTTTCATCAAATGGTTATATTATTATTTCTACGTTCTGTAGTCAAGTGGCACGATCGAATGGCATAATTAGTTAGTATTCATATAATTTGTTTAATAACAAATGTTTGATAAATATGTTCAAAGTACATTTATAACAAATGATCATTATTAATTGATTTAAAAATGAGTTGAACAATATTGCTTCTTGAGATAACAGAGACTATCATTATAAAAAATTATTTAAATTTTGTATTATATATCTCTCATATAAATAAATGAGAGAATTAAATAGAATAGAAAATGAAAAAAAGATAAAAGAATTAGAAGTTTAAGAACTTAAGCTTGTTTGTATAAGAGACAATTTGGAAAAGTTATTGCAATATTTCTTTTATAATATAGGTACAATTTTCTGAGTTTTATTTAACTTAAACAAGTACTGCAATAAAAAAAAAAGACAAAAATCTGATTCAAAAAGCGTCAAGTAAATTTTCGAACATTATTTCTAAAATTTTGTATCAATATTTTTCATTATGAAAGAATAAATTATAGTATTATTAATTAAAAGAAAAATTTATATTATAACATACTATTTTGTAGAATAAAATATAATAACAATTTTTTTTTTAAATAAAATGACTGTAATCTAGCGTATGTGTAAAGATACGATAGGTCATGTTTAAAATAAACTTGGCTTCTGTTATCGCAAGTATGTGAACACGCGTGATTAAAAAACACAGGTAATATTTCAAGTTCAAGCGCAGCAAAATTGCATAAAATGATGGCGTTCTACGCAACTTGACTATCTATACGCTAATCGCCGAGATAAGCGAAGCTCACATTTTCATGTTTCAGAAATGGCTGCATTAATTCAGTTCTAATAGGCTCAATTGATAACTGAAATTTAAATTATATGTGAGTAAGAAATATTTTTAATCTCGCTCTCCGTGCCCTACGAATGGAGATATCATAAACACAAAATTCAAATTGGTAAATTTTAAAAAGTCCACATTATCGTTGGCAAGGACTTAATTTTCCTAGTTTCGATATCAGCGGATAACATTATCTTTAAACAACTTGCTTGCAGCACTTATTATTTAAAATCTTTAAAGAAGTCTTAAAGAAGTCTTTAAAAAAAAAAACAAATTAACATTGATAAAGTTTAGAAATTATAAATTATATAAGAAAAGTTATACAGTGTGATATGATATGGTACACTTTTAACTCATTTTTAATAAAAATAATAATAAAATAATATATATATATATAATATAAAATAATATATTATTGTATATATTTATTATTGCATCAATATTAATAAAAATAAATGGTAATAATATATATAGATTCATTATTATATCAAATTATTTAAATTAAATTAAACAAAATAATTTAAATTATTAAATTTTATAAAAGATGTAATTCAATATAGTTCAATTCTAATAATTCGTCAATCATATACTAATCCCATTAACGCACGTTTTGAATTGTAGATATCGTCAAGATGGAAATATATGACTTTTTTATTAATAATACTTTTTTTTATTAATAATGTTACTAAAGAATTACACATTTACATATATACAATTTGATATCTTCATATCTGTAATCCTATTTATACCTATTTGGTTGTATTTCCATATAATTCCATATGTTAATGTTACTCGTTACATTACGTAATGTTATTTTTTATGTTGTTAATGTTGTTTTTTCAAAAACAACACAAAGTACACGTACTTGATATCATTTTTTTTTCTTTTTATAAAAAAATTTTATACTATAATAAATATTTACATTAAAATTCTCTAATGAATCACATCGATGATGAAAAGGTCAATTAGTTATCTCGCCGAAATGGCTTCCCTAAAACTGAAAAACAACTGCGATAATAATAAACGCTTCCTCCAATTTTCTTCAGAGAATTAACAGCTTTAAAGACAGAAATTATCCACCGGCAACAATCTTAACTCATCAGTGACGAAAGTGAATCCCTAATAACGTCACCGCAACACAATGATTCGGAAAGTGAAAAAGCAGACGATCGCTGCGAGGAAGAAGGAAACTGGCGCACCCATTTCCTGAATCGGCCGAAGAAAACTGGAACTTCATACGTAGAAAAACCATAAGTGCGCAATCGTCAGTCAGCTGATGACGAAAGTAGATCATTTGTGTCGCTCTACCTGGAATATCTTCATCTCCTAAGAACAAACGTCGGCGAGAAATCGTAGCTTCGTTAAGAAGCAAACATACGATACGTGATCTTACACAAAAATTAAGTATAATTTACTGCGACTACTGAATGTGCTGAAAGTGGATTATAGCAATGTCATTATATACAGATATTTCAATTTGCAAAATTGGAAAAAGCAAATAGTGTAAATAAGCCTAAATTCTAGATCGGATTTATCGGATATTTCACGCGAAGCAATTTGAGCCTTTTAAATAAAATCTAATAGAGTTCTATCTAGGGATATTCATTTCTACAATATATAAATAAAATTTTTAAATCCTACAATATTCATTTTTTTCTCATTCGTTTCACTTCTGTTAAATATTCATCTGGTGTTTTAACAATTAGCTTTTTCTCTTCCGTGTCTAACGAATAAAATTTTCCAGAATTATTTATTTTTTATTCTCAGTTACAATTCATCTTCATCCCAGACTGCCGAGACTGTATTCTGTAATCAAATTAATCCAGTCTCATGACTTGATCTACATGGTGACTTGGTCTACATTGCTTGATCTGCTAAAAAAAGCTCTGTTGAAATCTCAAAAGCATAGTATCAGTCGATAGGGGAATATCGCTCACTGACGAATTCTTTCGATTCTTCCTCCACCAACTTTCATTCTCCGATCTCAGAGGAGAGCCTATGCTATGGCATATGTGGCACAATGACGTGGTTTCACGCGCTGTAAATTATCCGTGTGCGGCCATTCATACCACGACTTGTGCTTTGCTTTCCGAAACTTCAATAGACTGCCGGTTTGTAATGCTGACAAGGAGAAATTATGAGACTATTACGCGTGACTATGTCCAGCGCTACACAATCGCGTGGTGACAGTGACTTTCGTTCATCGTAACATTGAACAGGAGGGAAGGTCGCATATCCGCGATCATTAGCATTCGGGAAAAGATGCGGAAGCACATGCGTATCAACGCGCTAATCGCCCGTCGACTTCCATCTGTCTTCAGGAAATAACGCACTTGAATTACCGGAAACAGGCGAAGGAAGTCGAAACTCGCTGAAAAATTTTAATAGTTTCTCATCTCAAGGAAGAGAAATTTTCAGTTAATTAATGTAGAATCTTCTCACGATTTGCATTGTTAACATTGATTTTACAACATATTGATTTTTCCAGCTGTTCAGAAAGCTCTATTTATTTTATCAAATTTTGATCTATTTATACCTTCAATATATTTAGGATGTATATGTTTTAAATACTTTTATGTATACTCTTATTCTTGTATCGCGTATAATAAATTCAATTGAAAAAAAAAAAATAATTTAGTGGTACTAAGCGATACAAGAAAAAGTGTAAGTAAAGTATAAAAGTTTATTAAAGCACTTACAGCCTTATTCTTAACAAGTTTACTATCCTTATTTGTTTAATTTTTTTAATTCTAAAATTGAATTGATTATTTACGTTTTAGTAATATTTTTCTTTTTAGTTGCTACGTTCGGTTACTATGTTGCTGATGTTTGCTACAAAACGTATGTTATTTTGATATTTTCAGAGAAAGGCGGTCAAAAAATTTTCTCTCTGGCTTTCTATCTGACTCGTATTCATCAGAATTATATATCTCACATCAGTATATAATAATAATAATAATAATATATGTAAAAATAATATATGTATAGTTACATTTCTGAAGAGAAAACCAAATCTTATCGATTGTGTATTCTCTTTATTCTCTTTGTTATAACAAGTAAACAAAAAATAAATACAAAGTGTACAAAATTGTCAATAAAAAAAATCTTTTTGACTAAACTAAGCATGTAATTAGCATGATAGAATTTTATTAATTTATAATAGCAAAATATAAAGATAAGCTGAGTAATCAGATTATTCCTGCAATAATTTCGATCATAGGTGAAAACTTTGAGCGAACATGGCTCCAGCAGGACGGCAAGATTATGGTAGGAACATTCGCAATTATTTGAGTATAGTTTTTTTTTTAATCGTTGACTAAACAGAAGAGGAAGAATCGCCTGATTATTTTCTGTAGGGTTATTTAAAAAGTAAAATATAAGACGAAATCACGAAGTTTATCGCATGAAAGAAAGCCATTGAAAAAATGCTGCGTTTATTTCTAATAATTAAAAATACCATGTCATTTTTTCGAATAACATATTATCAAACGATAAATGGAGGACACTTTGAATAATTACTCTAATATTTAAACATCAGCAGAATATGTGCTAAGTTAATTGTCATATCTTGATCAAAAATCAGTTTTTATTTTTATGTCCTCATCGCGATCTTGCTTTTATTGGCTAAATCATTCTCCGATATTGCCTTCGTTCGCTGAATAATTATCCGATCTTGCCTTTGTTGGTCGGATTATCTGCTGATCTTGCCTTCATTGTCTGAATCAATCACCAATCTTGCCTTCATTGGCTATAAATCCGTCGATTTTGCCTTCGTTGGTTAGATATTTTACATAAAGCTTCGATAATTTCGAAACGACTAATTTAGTGAATGAAAGTGAATAAAGTGAATAAAGTGAATAAAATAATAATGTTCTAAATAATAATGTTTCTGAAAAAATTTCGAAAAGCGCTATAAAAATGTGTAATAAGAATAAAGAATGCGCTATAAAGAATACGTATAAAATATCTCATGAACTATTAACTTTTTAATAACTATATTTTTATATCCAGCTATAACAATAATTAGAGGAATTATATAATAAAAAATATATAAGTCTATCTAAAAGAATGACTATTAGAAAAAAATCTGGAATAGGGTTCCATTCCAATCATGTTATTGATATATAATTTATAACTTCTCGAAACCTTACAACTTTTGTCTGAAATGTTTTTCTGTAGTGTTTATATTTTTCAAGATATTTGCCTGCATCATTTAAGATGGATCACTTTTTGTGTGTGTGTGTGTGTGTGTGTGTGTGTGTGTGTGTGTGTGTGTGTTATATATATATATATATATATATATATATATATATATATATATATATAGTGTATACATATATACAATTTTGCGAGCGTATATGCACATTAATGTATAAGAATAGAGTAATAAAATACAAACACGTGAACAAGTAATATTAAGTAATATTAAGTATAAATCATATTACTTTGCATATTTTTTTATAGACATTTCGTCAGCTTATCAGCTAATCAGCTTATATGTTATGTCCATGCACTTACATAAGTTTGTATGCGACGAGCTTAAGTGAGTCTTCTTTCGTTAGGCCCCAGGTCAAATAACGGTCAGCCGCGTATTCCACTTGGCCAACCTGCTCGCACCTCGATTAACGGCGCCGACTCACAATTTCAGCATTGATGAAAATTTGAGAATGATCCTCACGAAGTGTTATCCTCCCTGAGAAAGGGTGAATTTCGATGAAGAAAAAAATTTCGATTTAGCATCGCTTTCTCAAAAACTTGAAGTTATCAGTGTATTGTAGGAAGAACGATAATCAAGTATAATTATTTATCACCATATATATCCTTTAAATAAATGTCATAAAAATTCGTGACTATTATCCTAATTTAAAAAGCGGTAATTGGCGAAATTGAAAATGTCTTATGCCCTGTTTAACAATACTTGGAAATCAAAGTTTATTTTTATTTTATAAGTATTAATCTAGCTATTTCTAAATTATAGAATAACATAACATGTACCTCTTAAACTGTGTGTTTAACTGTGTGTTAAACTGTGTGATAATTTGTACATTTGATAATTTTTTTATCTCTTCTACTTCTTTACCGCTATTTTGTTTCAAATGGAAAAGATAATAACAAGGAATAAATAAAACGGAAAGCAGGAATATCCGGAAGTGCCGCGCGTGCCGTTCGCCATTCGTGTTGAATACACGGCGGTTGCGTATGCAACTTTCGCCGAAACTGATTCCACTGACCCACTGTAACCGCCAATTCAGCGGGTTAATACAAACGATTACTAGACTCCGTGAAATTTAATTGAAACTATCAAGTGATGTGGTAAACTACAGAAATTATTAAGTGGCAAAGCGATCTTTGATCCACATTTCTGACTTTCTCGCAAAAGTAACACAACTGAAAATTAAAATTAGTGCTGATGATACTGTAATATTGTATAACAAAAATTTGCAGGATTGTTTATTTATCACCAATGATGCTAATTCTGACATAATATAGCTATTATCAGATAATGAAATATATATATATAATTTAGATTAATATATAATTGTAGTTTTCTACGACATATTTGATAATAAGATGTCTTTATGATTTTAGTTACAAATATCTTTATATATGTTTTACCTTATTAAATTAGTACATATGTTCTTTTTTATATAAAAAAATTATTTTATAGGAAATAAATCTATAAAAGTCTATATAGAAAAAGACTATAGAGAAAAACACAGATGTTATTCTGAATCTCCAAAATGTATCTCGTAATGGTACAACACGTGCAGCCTTGACACACACACACACACACACACACACATGCAACCATACAATGTCTGCGTACAATATAATTCATATCGCGTAATTCATTCTAAACGTCCTCGTCAGCTTTACCTCATTTCCGCATTTAGTTACTTCCAATATAACCGTAGCTTTGAATTATGAAAGCAATGATTCACAAAATTGCGTTCCCTGTTCACAATAAATTACTCTATAAACTGTACTCGCGAATTACGCATCATTTATTAACCGGCCCGATGCTATTTATCAATTGAGAATTCGTGGGAAATGTTTAAAATTAAACTAGTTATTTAACTAGTGTATAATAGAAGAAATACGGACATATGGACATTTCTCGATCAAGACAAGTCCGTGACGCTTGATAATTTTTTTTAATTTCAACACACATCAAATTTCAAATAACAGTACCTAATTAATGATGAGAATAAATATTTTCTTAATCTAAAAGTTTGAAAAAAAATTGTTAGTTGCCAGAAATCCTATTTTGACTGAGAAGTGCTTACAATACATATTTCTATGCTTACGTTTCGATCTGCATATAAACGAGTTTTGTTTTTAGCATATAAACGAGTTTTGTTTTTAGCATATAAACGAGTTTGTTGTATCTTGTTTTTTACTATTTATGTTCGAACATTACAATTGGTAATACAAAATAGAATAAAAATGAGTATAAAAATGTTTGTAATTAAATAAATATATAATTTTTTTTATTTTTTTTTTTATTTATTAACAATAATACAGATTTATCAATTAAATTAAACATTTTTCGATCAATACAACTTTTAGATTAAATGTTCATTGACAGAGACGTCCCGATCATCTCACGAAGAAACTTCCGTTATCAACATAGAATCCGCTAACACTGTAAACGAATTCTTGCGGGAGAATTGAACGGGTTCCGTTAACTTTGGTACGATGCGACGCGTTCTGTTGATTCAAACGGGAATCATTATTATTTCCTACGCACTCGAAGGACGCTGTCTTGCCATCGCTAACCCACTTATGAATAACAGTAACAGGCGAAAGGATCCGAAGTATGCCGAAAAATTTGTATGGTGTAATAATATGAGTTTCTCCCACGTTACTCCCTTGTCGCAAAAAAAAAAAAAAAAAAAAATTAGAGACGACCGTGAAAACATCGTATGGGTTTTCATTGCGAAACTGCTTCCTGAATCGCGTCACAATGATGTGATTTTTGACGCCTCGTTTGCCGCCAAGGAAAGTGCAAGTTACGCTTCGCCGAATGCAAATTCTTTTTCCAGTAATTGCGCATAATTTTCCAGTACCTTTCGCAGAGATATCTTCGTTGGACGATTAATCGCGGTTTTCACTGAATAATCTCAAAATAATTACGCTTATATGTAATAAGCATATTTTTTGCAAAATTATCTTTAGAGATTTATTATGAATTCGTCAATGATATTTTATACTTGAATATACCAATGCTAATGAAAACAGAAATTTTATAATTCGTATCCTGTAATGTTAATATGACATTATATTAGTTATATTATTATAATGATATATATAACAACATGATACGTATACAAATTTAGATATATATCTTAAATATATTTTAAATTAATATCACGGGATACGAATGTCATAAAATTTCTGTTTTCATTGGTGTATTCAAACGCAAGATATCATTGATGAACACATAATAAATCCCTAAGATTTTGCAAAATATGCTTATTACATATAAGCATTCATTTTGAGATTATCTAATTAAAAACTGTGCTTAATATATATATATAATAAAAAAATAATCGAGTGTTTGATTCGAAATGGTACAATGGCCGTGTGCCGGCCATTGTAAAGCGGGTCAAACTGGGCAGAAAAGTCCTCTCATTTGCAATTTTTCGCAATTAATAATTAGTTAATAAAAATTGCCGAATAAGCGTGTATCTGCCCGGCCCACTGACAAATATCAGGTGTATAACAAGTGGTATAACAGGCGTGATCACCTACGTTACGCGCATTTGCATTGGTAGGAGTGCAACGCGAAATGTTTGGAGGTATGCATCATAAGTAGATATTCTATCATTTGATGTTTTCACCACCACACGTCTAAACATCTTATCGCGCGAATGCATGTTATGTTGGGCGGTTGCATCTCGCTGCATCGCGCTGGCATTCACCGAACAAATACGCGCTCATTTTTAATAATTAATAATTAATAACTTATTATTAAATGTGAAAATATGAAAAATGAGAGATACAAATATTTTCTCATTTTACTCCGTTTTTTTTCCATATCTCGCTTATAATTGTATATTCTTGAAATAAACATAATATCTAAATATATTAAATTGTTATATTGTACATGTTTCTAATATCTTAATTTTATGATTGCAGGTAACGATACCAAAGAATACAAAATAGCATGCTAAATCAAGGCAGAGTAGCGTCATGTCGCATCTTCCTATTGTGCGGTTTCCTAATCAGTTCGACATGGATTGTAGTCGGTATGTGTACTTTAAAACAATTTATCACGTAGAAAATGTACCAATTTATTCGTCCTTCTTTACACGTGTGAAACACGTTTGATAATAGAATTATTTCATGAATAGAATTATTTTCATGCGTTAAAACAAGATTTTATATATCATAAAAATAATGTAAATACTAAGATAAGGCATGCAAAAAAATTATGTAACAAAAGCACATAATAATAATAATAATAGGGAAAAAAATATTATCACTTATATAATATAGAGGAAGATTACAATGAGATGAAATCACAACTTCATAACGATGCAAATTTTATGGCAGGTTTTAAGTTGAAAAATAGAGCGTGGCTCATTGAGTACAACCTCATAACCTCTTTTTATCGAGAAAGTATTTAGGATTTGCATGCGATACGATTGATTATATCTATGAGAAATTGTGTGACTTCCCTAAGCAACAGGTTATATACTATTCCGAGCGTAACGGAGAAATTGCATGTTTTCGAAATAAGATGTGCGCGTGTTGTAACATAATGTCTTTCATACTTTATGAGAATGATCGACATACTTCATCCAAACAATTCTCCAAGATAAGTAAGTGATGGCTTGTAATTAATCGCAGTTTGAAAAATTGTAAGACATTTCCTTCCATATATTTCCGTTTCTTTCCGTATCCTTTCGAAACAATCCGAAAATGAATTGTATCATGTCTATTTATTATAATATTTGCTTTCTAGAAAATTTGTAATATGTCTTAAATGATGAAGAAAAAAATTCTCCTCTTTTTATATCAATTATTTTTACACCATTTCATCTAATTTCAAATTTGATGGCTCTCCAAATATTTATTCTTTACGCAACAAAAGTTGTATGTAATTTTTCAAGAAATTTCTTTACGTTATTTTTATTTTTTACGTATTTTATATTGCCATTCCAAAGTGTTTGTAACTCTAAAGCTACAAACGAAAAAGTATTAATTTAAACGTGATTATAATTTAATATTTATATTAATAAACTATATACATAAAAAAATTATATATATATAATTTAAATTCGTAATTATTATTTACGTGTTTATCCTTAAAGAAGATACCGATGTTTACCCAGGCAAACTTGTAGTCATTCGTGAGCTCGTTATTCGTAAAGTTCGCTTCGGCGGAACTTGCAATTACCACTTCCGCCTATCATATTCATTTTTCTGCAACGCGGATGCTATCCGTAAAAATTAAAAAATTAACTTCGTGCGAATCGGATTACGCAACGTGTGCAAATGTTCTGTCAAAAACGAAAGACTATTGTAATTCTGGCTGCACGAGCGGAAGCGATATTGCGGTATTTGCCTCGCTTTCAATCGTTCGCGGTTTAGACAATCGTTTTTTTTCTTCCGATTTTTACAGGAAATCCCATTCGGTATAGAACAAGGCGAGAAGCAGAATTAGCATCAACCAATTGGACTGCACTAGCGGATGAATGGATCGCAGCAAAAGCCAGAGCCGCGGAAAAAATGGATGTTGCTCTGCTTCCATTTAACGAGAGATTTCGACAATTACCGCCCACCGCGGAGACCTTTGTCATCAATGGCACAAGTCCAGAACAATTGGAACGGGTAAGAGAATTTTTTTTATTCGCATTTACACTCTCGAGACACGAGCAAAGTTACATCCGTATATTTTAACCGGAAATTCATCTGTCATTGTCGATTGCGTGAAATTCTTTATTATCAATCAGAAACTTTCTCTGGCAAACTGGTAGAAGCGCCATGAGAAATTGTTCATTCTTTTTAAATAAAATTATATAAAAAAACTTCTATCAATAATATATCATATTGGCTTCGCGTTTTAGACATTCCATTATAAATTATTTTTAAAAAATATTAGAGATGATTGTATTATTGAAATTATATATATTTTAATCATTTATCTTGTTTACAAATTTATAATATTTTTTGTAATTTTCGTATGAGATAAAATTTATAAATATTATTTCGTAAATATATTTACAAATTAAAAAGATTTATAAAATTTACCAGCCTAAATATCGTTTTCTATACAAAAGTTTTCTTTTTCTTTATTATGCAATAAGTTTTTTTATTATACTTTACTTATAATATTTTTAATTTGTATTTTTCTCTTCGTATTATTTTATTATAATTTTTGTAATTTTCTTACAAAAATAAAGACTCAGAAAAATGAAAAGGATTACTATATATCTTATAAATATTACACTTTTGTAAATTACATAAGTTTGGTAATTTACATTAACGATACGATTACATTGTTCAATCTATTTCTACTTCGCGTGTATAATTATGTGTGCGCAATCAGAAAACATATCCAAAGCACTCGATTAATATGAAAAGCATCTATTCTCATATTACATCAATTCGACTTATTCCATAAATAGAAATATATTGTTCCACAAAATTATCATCAAACCGAACAAACAAAATCGAAAAAAATTGATGAAGGATACTTAGACGAAATGAGAAAAAAATATATATCGGCTATAAAAATATTTTATTTCATTTACAAATTACTGTGTTTTTATAACTAGGAACAAAAAATTCGCCTAATCGATGTATTTCACCCGCACGTTCACTTTAATTAATCACGTGCGTTTCTCTTTAATATACGTAATTAACGTGGAAAAGTAGTCATCAACTGCAAGTATTTGCAGCGTATCGCCAATGTGTATCATATGATTAATATATTAGGAAATTATTATAAAATTGTTAAATTAATGGGTGAAAAAGTACGATGGTTCGATTGAGTCAGTCTTAAAAAACGTATTGTTGCAAATGAAAAAATTTCGCAAGAACGTTTATTTTAGTAAAATTTAATTGTCGTTGATGCCGCGATTGCGTTTCATCGACCTCGTCTTCTTTTCTACCTTTTATTTTTCTTTTTTCTCCTTCTTCTTCTTTCTGCTTTCTGACATCCGATGGTGGGCATGACGATGTCGCCGCTACTCTCACTTTCAGTGTCAAAATACTTTCACCAAGGCGGCCACCGACGGACGCTGTGGCGAATGCGAGTATGTACCTTCTATCCTTCCTATTCATGTGTTTACACGCATACAGTGCGTAATACAGTGTCAATGACTTTCGCACGCGAAAGTCGCGCGCGATCATCGATACCATTCGTCACCGCTTGCGTAAAAGAAATCGCCGGTGGGCATACGAACGCGCGCGAAATTCCCTTCGATCTCGAAAGAAGTGCACATTTGATTATCACAAGATCACGATCGCAGAAAGAAAGTTGCGCGACCAAGCCTCACGAAAAGTAACATGAAACACACACACACACACACACACACACACGCGCGCGCGCGCGCGCGCGCGCGCTTTTATATGTTTATGCATATACCACTTTATTTTAAGTCACCTTACTAAATATTGCGGTATGAAAGATGCACTCTAATCAATTTTCAACTGATGTACATATAGATTTAATTGCAGTTAAATTATTCGCGAATGCTATGGGATATGGAAACGGTTCAGCCGAGTGGACATCTGTCCGGATTTGTGGACAAAGCTCTAAAGCTACTAGATCTACGGCAAGTAATGATGGAGGTTGAAACATCTGTAATGTCCAAGGTTTCTTGCACTGCTTGCAAAATCGGCGCTGGTTTACTGCAGCATTACATAAAAAACGGCAAGAGCGACGAGGAGATTATGGCGAGCATTTATCAATTTTGTGTGTCGCTTAACATACAAAGCGCCCGAGTTTGCCACGGAGTCACTTTACTCTTTGGGGTAAAATCTTGATATGTATTTACTCTGTATCAGTCATTGAAAAAAAATTATTACATATTTTTGTAATAATATATTATATATTATATAAAATATATATTTTTCTTTAACAACAGAGATATATACATATACAGTATGTCTGTGTGTGTGTGTGTGTGTGTGTGTGTGTGTGTGTGTGTGTGTGTGTGTGTGTGTGGTGTGTATGTGTGTGTGTGTGTACATAGATGTATGTTTTTATTAAATAAAGATTAAAGCTGACAAATCTACATCGTAGGGAGAGGTGATTTATGTGCTGAAGCAAGTGAACATGGGTCCGGCGCAGATCTGCAGTTTCGTGATCGGCGATGCGTGCGATGATGCATACAACCCGTTGCACGAGTGGGAGGTGGCCTTCCCACCGGTCAAGAAGCCCCCGATCAAGCCGCCAATTCCGCCGCAGGAAGGCGCGCCGACATTCAAGGTCTTACATATTTCCGACACGCATTACGATCCATACTATCAAGAGGGTGCGAACGCCGAATGCAACGAGCCTCTCTGCTGTCGGCTGACGAACGGCGCTCCGTTGACCGCTTCAGCCGCCGCCGGACGATGGGGCGATTACAGAAAGTGCGACACGCCCAAGAGAACGATCGACCATATGCTCAAGCACATCGCCGACACACATTCGGTGAGCAGCACGTGCACGATTAAACGAAATTAAATTCACGTCGTTACGTCAAACGTCAAAGAAACATGATGAAAAAGAGCGGGAAATATTGCAAGCCAACCTTGCATGTTTGAAACCAATCTTTAGCTGTGTGTTCCGGTCGACGAGAAATGATTTTATTATGACATAAAATGCGAATTTGCATATTAATAATATTCCCTGCGAGATGAAAGAAAATTACTATCTCCGCATGGAAGGAACGGTTTTGTTTAAATAACTAAAAAGTTGGCTATATACATCTGAAAATAATTTTGTTAAACCGTTCAAACAATTATGTAGAATTGCATAATTTAAGATGATATTATTTCGTCAAAATTCAATCAAAAATCTTTTGATATTCTAGATCAATCAGCTTGAGCGTCCTATAATTATTTTGATAGTTCAGTATAATTATTTTCAGATCTGTGTCTATCCAAATTTTTACGTGCTTTAGCAAAACCGTTCTTTCCATGCAAGCTTTATAGATTTGTCAATTATTCTTATAATAATTGTTTAATTTCTTCGTTCCATCTCGAGAAAAAGAGAAAATTTCTATTGTTTAAAAAAAAATTGCAGGATATCGATTATATTTTGTGGACGGGCGATTTGCCACCCCATGACGTATGGAATCAAACACGAGAAGAAAATCTAAAAGTTTTGCGTGACACGGTCACGCAAATGGTGGAGATGTTTCCTGGCATACCGATATTTCCGGCTCTAGGAAACCACGAGAGCGCACCGGTCAACAGGTACATCCGCTGCGTTCATATAGATAAATTCGCTTTCACTTTTCTAGAAAATATCACTTCAGATTACGATTCATTTATGATATATCCTATCCTAGACCTCATCTAGACATAAGACAGAGTGTTTTCTCTTAAGAGATTCTATCACATAGAATAGATTTTAAATTTAAGAGATGAAAGTTGTATCATATATAAAATAAAATACGAGAGAAAGGGAAAGGAGAAATAACTGAATCGTCATCAAATATTCCTTACGCGGTAATTAAATTAAATTTTACATTATTGATTGTGGTAAAAGACTTTACTTTAGGAAATAGCGAACATTCGACAATTTGTAATGTAATGTGGAAAAATTTTTATCTTCGTATCACTGCCTCTATAATAAACGGAAATAAATTTATTTTGATGCACAAATATGTAAATCATATGCAAATATTAAATGAAAAATTAAAAAAAAGAACCACGTATTTTTAATCACGTATTTTAGATTATATCTTTATATTTTTATAATCTTACTAAAATGAGTATCCATTGTGCCGTTTCTTTTAGTTTTCCTCCACCCTTTGTGCCTCAAGAAAATAGTATTTCATGGTTGTACGATGAACTCGATAAGCACTGGCGACGTTGGCTGCCAGCTGGTGTGTCTCATACCGTCCGTCGCGGCGCCTTCTATTCAGTCCTAGTTCGACCAGGTTTTAGGATTTTGTCTGTAAATATGAATTATTGCAACAATAAGAACTGGTGGCTGCTAATCAACAGTACAGATCCGGTCAGCGAGCTGCAGTGGCTCGTATACGAGCTGCAAGGTGCCGAGATCAATGGTGAGAAAGTACATATTATTGGCCACATCCCACCCGGACATTCAGATTGTTTAAAGGTGTGGTCAAGGAATTATTATCATATAATCAATCGGTTCGTACTTGATCATTTGCGATTTGCCGGATCGAACTCTATCGCATTAGATGACAAATGCTCTCCTTCCGTCTTTACATAGCTATGAATCAACGATCACAGCACAATTCTTCGGGCACACACATTATGACGAGTTCCAGATATTCTATGATACATCAGACCTTGGTAGAGCACTCAGCATCGCCTACGTCGGTCCCTCGGTCTCGCCATACTATGATCTCAATCCCGGTTACAGGATATATTACGTCGATGGAGATCATTCCAAGACTACAAGAGTAAGTAAAATAACATAATTACACACAGCACAAGCACAATCGGAATATACTGAGAACGTTCCTATGAATTTTCATGTTTTGGATATGTCTTGAGCGTTATTCATTATTTTCTATCTAACACGCATGACTTATGATTCCAGATGGTCGTCGATCATGAAAGCTGGGTCATGAATCTAAAGGAGGCGAATCTTTATGATTACCCGATCTGGCATAAGATGTATAGCGCACGGCAAGCCTACCAAATGCCGTCGCTTTTGCCAAAGGACTGGGATGCGCTGATCGACAAGATGACTAACGAGCCAGCTCTATTTGATCTTTATTATAAGTAATATTCGCATTACGCATATGATGATCAATGCCATAATTTTATAAAAGAATGTATAATCGGAAATCTTGTAACATTGTAACGTATTAATAGAAAAATTTCTTATTATGCATAATAACATACTTGTATTTATTATAAATTTTAACGAATGGAAGAAAAGATGTAAGTGAAAATGCTTCATGACATCTTAGGAAGGGAAACTAAGATTCTGTATCCTTGAGAAAAGTAATACAACATATTTGCTTTTGCAGACATTACTACAAGAACTCTCCGGTGCGACCGGCTTGCAACGATGAGTGTCGTAAGAGATTACTCTGTGATTTGCGCAGCGGAAGAAGTCATGATCGAAAAGCGTTATGCCAGAGTCTGGAGGCGAGGATTGACGACGAGACAAGAACAGGCTGGCGTGCTTGGATCTACAAAGGACTCGCATTATCGTACGTAAAGGATTTGTGGTTCCAAATTCATTCCGGTAACGTTACAACTAATGAAGTTGATTAATCGACTATTCCAAGTACATCGCAATTATCCCATATACATCATCTCAAAAACAGATCCACAATTGTTTCTTAATCCTTATAGTTTGAAACTTTTTTTTACTTATAAAGAAAATAAACTTATTTTAAACATATAATTTTTTCATGATGTGTAATTAAAAAGTCTGCTTTTTTATTTCATACATCATGTTTTTCACAAGTAGCTGTGCATTTACAATATTTTAAAAAACGAACTCAAATAATTATGAAATTGAAAAAACTGTAATGATTTATGACAATACAAAAATTTCTACAGAGATGATCGAGTCTGTGACATCTAACAATATTACAGTTTTATAATAAAAATTAAAATTATTAACAATTAATTAATAATAATTATTGAGAAAGGGTTGTTTAAAATATTGGAAATAAATGTAGATACAAATAACACAGCTTGTAACTGCGACATGTTAATGAAATGCAAAAAAATATTAACAATGTATACGCATTAACAATATTCTGATAACAAAATTGCTGTAGACTGATTAATTAGTATATTAATACGTTAATCAATATATATATATATATATATATATATATATATATATATATATCACTTAAGAATGTGTCATATGCATGTATTCCGTAATTCTACAATGTCAAAGATATGACTAAATATCAATTTTTTTATATACATAAAAGAAGTTAATTAAATTTTTTCTTTATATTAATTATATTTTTCATATTATTTTAGCATAGCTTGTTAAAAATAATTTTAAAAGTGTAGTTAAAGTCTACATAGAATAATTAATGTTGAATACATTTTTTCTTATTTCAACAATGATTGAAATAATATCATTAATAGTACTAAATATTATTTTCATAATTTTATTAATTAATAAATTTTTATTAATTAATTTAATTAAGATATATACTTTATTAAACGGTATTATTTCTGAGAAAGAGAAAATAAGATTCTTTCTATTTTACAAATAATCACACAAATATTAATTAAAATAAAAATTGATTACCCATAAAAATTTAATTGCTCTTTTCCGTTTTTTTGCTTGTGTTTTATTAAATTTAATTTTATTAAATAGTATATTATAAGAATAACAGTTATATTGTTATATTGTACAACGTTTTATCTTCTCTTTTTCTCTTATTAATTAGCATAAGAATTTATAGTAATATCGGTAACAGATTTTAAGATCGCAAATAGATAACCGCTCAATAATATATATTTAACAACTTGTCAATTCACTCCTTATTCAACAGCTTCAGAAATCTAATGAATAAACGTCGACCAATTGCATTTATAATAGCAGCAAGATCTAATATGGTTTTGTTTAAAATATATATAACCGTTTGCACTCCAAAGAGTTTTCTTATAATCAATTAGTGATATACAAATCATTGTGTAATGATTGTATGTAATCTGCATGAGAGAACACTAATTTCAACAGAGAGAAATCGTATAATATAGCAGAATATTTGATTCTTTTTCGTTGTTTCAGAATTTTCTTCAAAAAACATGTCGCGTCGTAATTCAAGAGTTAGTTTTTATGCAAGTTCCTTCGAGCGTCGATTATATCAAAAGAAAAAATAAAAAAAAAAAAATAGAATTCCATGTAAATTATAAAATATTAATATAATTTTAATTGGGTGCCTTAGTGATTGAAACATTGTAAACATATGTAAATATATATCTTTTCGTAACATGACAATTTTTCCAATAAAACGAACAAGAACTGGTATTGGGTCTGTCTAATATACTGTAAATACCTTTTAATCACTTAAATTTCAGGATCATGCAGAAACACACATTGCGCGTAATGAATATTAACAAATATGCGAAATTGCTTCATATTGTGCAAAAATACTTTCTTTAAAAGCACTTAATCTCGTAAGCTCGTTGTAGCACTTGAATCAGCTTTGCCGATAATGTCAAATATTTAATTGTATATATATTTAGAAAAAAATACATCTTGTTTGGTGACGGAGGATAACAAGTGATGATTGATATTTCTATCTTCATGCACCGTACACTACAGTAAGTAGCACTAATATACATATAAATTGCAAATAAATTTCATATTAGTTAATTGGACCAATCGCATAATTTCCAAAACAGCAATTATGTATGCACTCAAAACAATACATGTTATAGTCTTCTTAATATTTCTGATTTATTTAATATTACATTAAATGATTTAATGAAAAAATTTCGCGTAAATAATTGAAATAATTTAATTTACGTTACGTTATTGAAAGTATTAATAAACGACAGAATATCGTCTCGTAATCTTGAAACTTGCTTCAAATTAATTAATTAATCGATTATATGATATAAATTAGTTAATATTTACCTAAATTATAATAAAAATTCTGGTAAAGAAAGTTATAACAATATTGATATTAATAATGTAACTTTCTATGCGATTGGTATAAACAATATCTTCTTAGTTGTCCAAGTTATTATTGTCCCAATATAGCTTCTATAGCTTCTGCTTATTAGTTGGTTCATATTACTAATATTTATGTGAGCTATCTGTTTTTCATCTGTACCACAAATTATAATTATATCGCATAAAGCATAAAAATTTTAAAAATTCGACTGTTACATTTTAGAAAACACAAAAAGCACTTTATTGTTTATACTGCAAGAAGAACTATTATTTATTTTTTTCATTCATTTAATGAAAAAGATCTTGATATTTCTTATTAAAGCGCAAAACACACACACACACACACACACACACACACACACACATTATATCATATATTTAAACATTAGCAAACATCTAAACATTTCAGATAAGTTTCAAATAACAAAATACACACAGACAATAATTATTCGATAGACTCAATCTTAATCTAATAATTTTTTTTTTGTTAAATTTATATATACAGAGGGTGATTCATTTTAATCTATCCAGCTAAATATTTTGAAAACTAAGACTGACAGACAAAAATGTTTTAGACAAAAGTTGTATGAAAGGGGACATAAAATGGTGTCATTGGTTTGATCTTGGATAATCGTTTGAAGATCACATAAAGATCACCTTCAATTTTTTAAATGGGAACCCCCATGTTGTTCATTGCATATTCTTGCTGTAGCTTACTTCGAGAATTTTTCAAAATACTACAATAAAGTAAATATTACAATAAAGTAAATACTATAATTGTTTTATAAAGTACGTTCTGAGTTATGAATATTTGAATTTGAAATATAAATATCTCGTAAACTATTCATTTTTTGGCAGTTATAACTTAACACTTTTATGCACAGAATAATGAGATGAATCAGTTAATGTAATAACATCCGTAAACATATGAATATTATTATAATCGAAATTTTTTCAATTTGCAGGATGTCTGTGGTTATGGCCATCCCCAGGTTTGCATACAATTTACCAAAGTATGTCCTAGGATTGGGTTAGAACGATGGAATGAACGCCAAGTGCAAATTTTTGAATAAATTTGTGATGTTAAATTATTAAAAATACTCACGCTATCGTCGTGGCGTTCAAAACGCGAATTTCGACGCTATTGACGATCGACGATTACCTTCGTCGAAATTAAATATTATGTTCCATTTGCAATTGTTTTGCAAAATCTCACACATTAATTTTTCAACTTTGAAAGTAATTAAAAAAAGAGAGTAATTCAAAGAAAAGAAAGAATAAATTAACGCAAGTCATTTTTATGGAAGGAAAATGAAAAATTTTGGGTAAAACTGGGTAAAATAAATTTCTCAGTCCTTAAAAAAATCATGCGTTAATATAAAAATATATCAAAAAATTTTTTCATGTTTACAAAATTCCAATATCACATTCTAGTTTTGAAGTTTAAATATTATAAAAATGTAAAATAAATTTTTGTAAAATAAATTTCTTTTTAATTTTTGACAGATATCGCGCGCGCGATAAATAAGCTTTTTTCTAACCATTTGAATGCCATGTGGCATGATTGCACTATTTTTGTTACCCTTCAAAACTAACACCAAGCCATGTGCAATTCATAATTCATTTAATTTTGTCAAAAGATTGATTCGCTAACAAATTTATATATTATAACAAATAGCAATTATGATAAAGAATTTATACATTTATACTATTTATAAATCTCGTATGTATAATAAATTGCAAATTTCAAATTATGAACAGTATGAATTACACATAGGCCGAGGTCCGATTCATTTTTGACGTCATTCTATCTTTATGGTTCATTAGATGTAAAACAAGAATAGAATGAACGCCAATAGTGCTTGGAGCGTGAATCGGCCATGGTCTGGCGCTTAACACATGCAACAATTTAAACTCAATTGATACGCTTAGATTCTATTACATATTATTACATATTATTACAACTTGAAGTAGATTTAATAAATTGCAATTTTCATTTTCGTAATTTTTATCATAAATTCTTACAAGAAAGAAATAAAAAAGCGCGCAAATAAAAAGAATGTGATCGCGCTGCTTACAGATAGCAAAACAGATAGATGCCAAAAGCACGACTTGCGAAGTTATGCTACATGTTATGCCGGCAAAAATCGAGCAGCAATCCTTGCTACAGCAGCATGGTAACAGTACGGCCAGCAAAAATGCAGCACATATCAAGCAAGCTTTGCATCATAACATGCTGCAAAAATGCTGAAAAAATTGAACAAAGTCTTGTCGTCATAAATACATTAGAATTCAAGCATTTTGTGTTGCCACAATATTCAACAGAAAATACTCCAAAATTTAGTCATAATATGTCGTCAAGACATATTGCAAAAATGTAGTAAATATCTGGCATATTTATTCTTTCACACTGTGAAAGCAGAAATGCGGAGTACAGTGTGCCAGCACATCGTGACCATCATCTCTCTGGAGTCGCAAAATTTCGAAAGGTATAAAGCACGGTCTACTTTATCAGTGTGTCGACAAAAACGCAGCAGAAATCAAGCATAGCGTCATTATAAACAAGCGTCAGTATAAATAAGAATAGCAGGCTCACTCCGTGTCAGCATCTTTGATCTGATAACTGAAAAGATCGCCATATTGCTGATTGCGCGGACTCTAATTTAAAAGAATTTGTATTATTAAGAAGAGATATATTTAATAATAATATTTAAAAAATGCTATAAAAAGATTTTAATGAAATATTCTAATTTGTTTTTAATCAAAATATAATAATTTTATTGAAATTATAAAAATATTATACAATAATTATATAAATGTGTGTGTGTGTGTGTGTGTGTGTGTGTGTGTGGTGTGGTGTGGTGTGTGTGGTGTGTGTGTGTGTGTGTGTGTGTGTGGTGTGGTGTGGTGTGTGTGGTGTGTGGTGTGTGTGGTCTGTGTGGTGTGTGTGGTCTGTGTGATGTGTATGGTGTGTGTGTACAATATACTATCCAATTGTTAAAGTTTTAATAAATCATTATGTATATGAAAAAACTATAAATTAATAATAGAGAAAATTAAAAAAACAAAAATATTTGATAATGATAATAATGATGATAACATTGAAAAATTATTATATTACAATATTGATAATATTTTTTATCAAGATAATTTTTTTCTTATGAATTATTATTAGTAATTTATTAGTAATTTAAGCATAATTATAATGTATATGTATACAAATTTTGATTTTTTATTATATATATTAATTTTACACATATACACACACACACACACACACACACACACACACACACACACTCAAACATATATATATATATATATATTTATATAGTATAATTTGATAAATATAAAATGTATAAATGTTATTCATCTTCGAAATTATAATCTGAATATTCAATTCATTGATCTAATTTAAATTTCTTGATGCATCTTGTGCAAATCTGAAAATAATATTTAACAATATTGATTAATTAGCAATAATGCGATGTCCAATAATGCGGGGTTCAATCGTGCAATGTGTCCAATCGTGCGGTGTTCTATAAGTCCCGGTCTACAATAGGTAATTTAAGCCTTAAGCCAAAAAATGGACGAATCATAGTAGAAGAATAAGAGAATAATCGACTATGATTGGTCAATTTCTTATGGCTTAAGACTTAAATCATGTATTGTAGACCAGATTAATGCGGTGTCCAATAATATGATATCCAATCGTGCAGTATCCAATCGAGTCGTGTCCAATAGTTTCGTGTCCAAAAGGATACGCCCACTAATAATTATTATGCAACGTGTAAGAAACAAAGATGCTGTGTAAAAAATGATAGAACTTCTCGAAACTCACTAATATATTAACATATACATTTTAAAATATACATGTTTTATATTAAATAATTGTGTTTTGCATATTTGTATGTACATACATATATTGGCTAAGGAAATAAACTTATATGTGAATTAAATTCAAATTAAAACTTTTGAATAATCCTTTTCTTTTATTGTATTTGTTAATTTGCATAAATTATTGCACTTGTTTCTCTTTAATTACATATATAGTTTTATTTTATTTTATGCTTATTACTTTAAACTGCCCGCGCTGCACACTCAACATTATGGCCGACCATTTCACTTCAGGGAGTCAATCATGTAACTTTACATGAAATTTTTCACTTTTCATTTTTCACTTTTTACTTTTCATTTTTCACACCTTGACATTTCACGTGAAACTTTTCACGTACAGCGATTATGTAACTTGAATGCGTGGAAAGTGAAATCATGAAACATAGGTTTTATAGCTAATGAAAATTATTTTATTGGTACAATATTATATACATCTTTTAATAATCAATTGTATACGTACTACACGTACACTTAATCCTAACGCAGCCCTAATCTTGTCTAATTCCGAAGCATATTTATTAATTCCCTAGATTTCCGCCTTTCCGCCACCAAGGTACATGGCGAAAAAGTTCACGTGAAAAATTTCACATTTTCACGTTTGAGAGAGTTACATGATCCCGCAAAATCATACATGATCGTAAGTTCACGTGAAATTTTTCACTTTTCACGTTTCCGCCCTAGGGGAAAAGTTACATGATCGACCCTCAGATCAAAGATGCCGCATAGAGTGAACCTACTGTGTATCTACTTATACTGTGACCTGTGATCGCGCTGATCTGAATCCAGTATTACATTAATGACAGACACAATCTCTTAATTTCATGGTTCGTGGTAATCAGACTCCGCCATTTGCGATCATTCACTGCATTCATTTTCGTTTCATTTCGCTCGTCGTGATATTTGTCGTTGGATTTTTTCCACACAACGCTTGATATTATCGCTTTGGTAAGGAAACACTAATTTCCTGTAACGTATGATCTAGCATTTTGATAAATTAAAGTTTATTTATCGGTCACATTACCAAGAATTGTATACGCGGAAATACACGATTCGTGATAACGAATTCTAAAGATATTCCGGACAAGCATTTATTATCTCGTACACATCATTTCGGCGAAAACTTTGTACGAGATAATATGATACTATACTTATTTGTTATGTTTTCCGTTTCGTTACACGTTACTTCTACACGTGTACAGTACTGATTTTTGCTGAGTAAGATTCCATTTAATCATCCTTTTTGTACGCACGTACATATGCCGAGTGCGTATATATATTTCATCATTGTTCTCGTATGAACTTCGTTTTATCTTTGTATAATTTTTAATAAAATTTCGTATTATGTAAACAAAATATGCTTGCAGAATATATTTGAATTTGAAATATTTTTAAAATCTTATAGATTTTACATAATATTATTATTTAAAATGAAAAAAAAAATAAATTCTTTAAAACTTGTTATATCCTGGTCAGGATATCCTGTATAAATGAACTTCCATAGATGGTATTCAAAATTAATTATTTCCAAATGTTGACTAGCAGCACGATGTCGTTTAATCGAGGAGTGAAAAGAGATTCCTTTGGGAATCGAGGAAATTTCAATCGAGGTGGTAGCGGTAGTGGTGGTAATAGAGTCGGCAATAACAGTGGTATGGGAAACAACATGGGTGGAGGAATAGGTGGAAGTGGTGGTATGGGTGGGATGAATCCCTGGGAAGGTGGCATGATGCCTGGCAGAGGTATTCTGCCTACACCCAACAACAATCTTTCCTTGGCATCGCCACAGGCGCAGCTGGCAATTGCTAGCAATCTTCTTACAAACTTACTTCGCAGTCAGCAAGAAGCACAACCACAGGTAAAATAACTTTTGTCTAGTACTTCAGCTTTTATATGAATTCATACTTATTCATCATTTGGAAGCAGGTACCATCTCTTATGAGTCTGGGAAATAATTATTCTGGACCAGGACCGAATTATCCAAACCAACAGAATTATTCCTCTGGACGGTTTAATGATCGACCTGCACGACATCCTATGAAGAACCAACGTCCTCAGCCATACAACAAGGTAAGCAATTTTGGTAAGATACACACATTTTTTTTTTTATAAATCAAGGTAACGTTTAAGGAATTTTTTTAACGCTTGCTTACGATCTTCTTCTGTATCGTAAACAGGAGTTATAAAATGACAATCTGTAGTCCACGCTTCCTCGCATGGACACAAACTGTCTTTAATTATCTGAATGTTACAAATTCCTCTTCTTGAACCAATCGATTAAATAGGATATATCGCTCACTCGATTAGATACGATCGGCGAAATCACTAAAATATAAATTCTTGTCGATGGATCAACTTTGTCTGACACGGCTTCTAAATATCATCTATAAAAATATTTCATTAAAGAGCACTGTTGAAAAACGTGTGTTAATTTCAGAATGTAAATCTCAATTTACTACTGGAAGTTCACTGGTTTTTGCAGGATTGAATTTGAACATTGCCTCACATGACAATCTGTGTAACCACAGTCTTCTGTCTACTAATATGATATTAAAATCAATGTGGTTGCACTTTATTCAAAACTATTACCACTTATATACACGAGTATTTCACTTGATTTAATTTCTTCTTCACATTCATTAGTATTCACCAAGTTTTACTCAAATATTTTTAGTGGCAAAAGAAAAATTATACCTTTTTATAATTATCGTATCTTATGATCGTTGCGATCGTGCCTGTATACATGTGATGCGTTTTCAACTTGAAATCGGGATGCACTCTACAGTTTTCTCCCTTTCCTTCCATACTTGGTGTGGAAATGGAAGATAGAGCTTTGGTACTTCACCGGCTCCGTCCTGCTTCCATTTATCGACTGTAGAACTGTTCTCTCCCTCAAATCCCAAGTGGTTTCTAGAACCAGTGTCTCGATTTGAGAAGAATCAAAGTTACATCAGATACTTCTCATGATACTTTTGGTCGTTTGACCTCTACTACTTGACTAGATGGGCAATCGAGCCCGAGATGGCCCTGCTGGGCGACGTGGCCCATCCGCACAACAATCTCGTGCACCCCAGTCTGGCAGTCAACGTATGAATGGAAACCAAATCCAACATCGCAACGATAAATCTTCTAAACCAATTCCTGCCTCTAAACAAAATCAGACTGCCAAAAAGGAACAGCAGGATGTTAAGACCTGTGATAGTGAAAAAGCAGAACCGCCTGTTCCGAAAAGGTAAGCTCTCGATTACCTGTGATTGGTATAGTTTCTTCAAATTTCAGTAAGTCTCAGTCTCTCCAAACTATTTGTCTATATACATACGTACATCATATACATATGTTTTATATATTTCTTAATGTATAGACATATATATTTTGTAATATCAGTTTCAGAAATTTCTCTCTTATCGCTTTACATCTCTTTCTTTTTATATGTATATCGTATACCATTAATGTAATTCAATTTGTATTTCATGCCCAAACATAGGCCAAAAAGGCTAAAATTTTACCGTTGTTTTCCGTAATCTCTTCTCTTAATACGTTCATCAAAACATACTTTGACGTATAATGTTCTAATCCGGCAAGACTATATTCTAATCCTATGTTCTAATAAGATGTATGAGTTACATCTTCCTATATATTTCTGTATAATGGATCAATTTCTTTTTTCTTTTTCTTTTTTTTATTTATTTATTTTTTTTTATTTTATTCATAAATAGGATTTTATACATGAATACTATGACTTGTCTAATTACATAATTAAATTTATAATCGGAATATAAAATTTAATGTATTCAACTGTACAAATCAACTGTTATAATTTTTTCTTGGAATCTAAATTTATCTTAAATTATTTGTGATGAACAGCAACGACGCGGATGAATCTGAGGAAAAGAAGCGCGATTGGAAGGATGAGAAGAATACAGAAGATGTAACTATGAAAGTTGAAAAAACAGAAGATGAAAAAACAGAAGACGGTGAAAAAAAAGTTGAGAAGTCTGCGGAAGACTCTCCGTCGAAAGAAGCGAAAGAAACATCTGATAAAACCGAGAAAGAGAACACCAAAGTAACTGGCAAGAAATCGGAAGCTAGACACGCTGAAAGTCGTTACTCCGAAGTTCCAATGAACCATATGTTTTGTCACATTTGCAATAAGCATATGTGGGACGGATTTGTATGTATAGACAAAATTGATAAATCTGTTTCAACATGTTTATTTTATTAAGCGATAATTTATGTATTTTTTCACAGTCCTTCGAAAATCATTTACGCGGACGTGCGCATCAATTGATGATGGAGAAATTAGACGAGTCATATAAATTGAAGGTCGATCTGATGAGACATGAGTTGCGAGTTGCCGAAGAACAGCGTGAGCTTAGCTTGAATAACTCAAAACGGCGTGGCAAAAAAGTAAGAGTCGTAGTCTTAGAAAAGAGAAATATACATATACAGATTTGATAGCAATAATATTTATGTTTATAATCTTTTGATTGCAGGTTTCTGTAGATTTCAACGTGAGAGAATACTGTACGATGTGTGATCTGAACTTTTATGGAACCTTGTCTACGCATAGAAAGAGTGAGAAGCATCAACAACTGAAAACATTCTTACATCCTCGATGCTTCCCTTGCTTAAAGGAATTCCCATCTCGCATAGAATACGACGAGCATTGTTTAACACCTGCTCATATGAAAAATGCCATTCAATGCGAGGAACAGCGAAAAAATAAAAAGAAGGGTAATGGAAAAAAATAAAAGAAAACATTAATTTATTTTTAACTTCGAAAAAAAGTTTTAATTAAGAAACTATCTTTGCAGAAAAACTGGCAAAGGGAGAAGCCGAAGTTCGTACTGCGGAAGACGAGGAAAAAGATGTTTGCCATGATGCAAAGAATGAAAAAGAAGAAGATTTAGGAGAGCAAGAATACATCATGGATATTATGGAAAATATGAATGAGAAAAAATTTAAAATACCATCTTATAAATATTGCCGTCAAAATCAAATCTTTATTGGTATGGATTATATGTATAAGATTGGAAAAGTTATAATTTTAATTTATGTAAAATGGAGAAAATATTTGCGTATCCTCTTTTTGTACATGTATATTATCTTTATATGAAATTATTCAGGTAAATCTATGGTCAAGGAAGTCCAAGGATTTTATTGCGAACGTTGTCGAAGATTCATGCTATTGGCTGAAGATATGAACGCTCATTTACGTAGCATTACTCACTATCGAAATTTTGTAGCAGAAGTAAAATCATTAACCTCTAATGCACCAGCTACAGAATCAAAAGAAACTGATCAAGCTGAGGTGAGCGATTGTATCTCGCAAAAAGAATCATCGTGTTAAGAAAGATCGTTTTTAAAATTTACTTAAATCATATTATGTTCATAGACTGAGAAAAATAATGAAGTTAAAGAGGAATGCGATGTACACTGGAAACGTCGTAAGATCAGTCATGATGAAAATGAAGATAATGATAAACCGAAAGAGCAACAAGAAAATAGCGGCGATAACGCAAATGTAGCACCAAAGAGGTCAGATGGGGAGGAAAAGTATGATCCATTAGAAGCTGATGCCGCCGAATCAGAGGAGGAAGAAAATCGAGAGGCAGAGGAAGACACAAAAGAAATCACCGAGGAAAATACTGCTAATACACAAGATACAAAAACACCAGTTGATGAAATGTGGACAGATACAGATAATGATAACGATACCGAGATGGGTAATCTAATTGACGAGGCAGACGAAAAAAAACCTACAGATCACGAAAAATCCATGCCGAAGATAGAACGAAATCATAGTCCTCAGGTGAAATCACCTAGAGGTCGCGGATTTGTACGTGGTCGAGGTGGTCCGCGTGCTAGGAGATCTCGGCGATAAGGTAATACTGCAAAAATATGAAAGTAAATGCGAGAAAAAAGTATGTCTATTGTAAGGGAAACTTCAATGCGTGTTTCATATTCAGATAAGTTTTAATGATAACGAATAAAGCACGTTTTTATCATTGAAACACCATTGAAATATTAATAATATTAATATCACATGCCACGTTAGCATTAATATTACATGTGAACTTGATAGTATAACTTCTTAATTGTAAACAATCGATTTCACTAGTTGCACTAAAAGAAAGTATGTGTGTGAGATTAAAGATTTTTGTATAAATAGTAAATTTTTAGTCAGGCATAACATTTTTTTTCTGTACTTTGAATTATTGCTAATGATATATATATATATATATATATATATATATATATATATATATATAAATGATGAAAATTATCGGATATTGCTTGTAATTGCAAATTAGCAAAATTTTTTGCGTATACGATATCAAGAAACAAAAAAATGTTTTTTTAAATATTTGAATAATGGTGTCTCGACATTGAAATTGAAGTATATATTTAGGATTCTTGATTAGTCGCCGCGACCACATTATAATCGTGACATCATAAGCTAGAAATGATACAAAGAAATTTATTATATGTTATTTGCAAATAGATATTTGAATAAAACAGCACTTGAGATGCCTTTAAGACATTTCTGAAAATGGACGGCTTACTTCTTTTTCCTCCTGAGTCATTAAATAATAGCCATAAGAAGTATGTAAAATGAAGCCAGACAGAAGAAAAACACATGGTTTGATAGCTCTTGAAAGAAATGAAAAATACTTTTATGTATGAAATTCAAAGATAGTTTTAGTTGCCAAGCATTTTTACATATTTAATAAGTATGAAATAGCACATCTGCAGATTAAGCATATAATAACAAAATAATATACAATATAAAATTTCTTTAGCACGTTACTTTTCACATCTGCTAGTTCATCCTTTCATTGAAAGTAAGAAGCTGCAATAGAATTCCTGCCGCTCACTTCTGTTTCCGTCTATTTTTCACAAGTGTTTTAAAACGTTATTTTATCTCTATTTGTAAATGACAAGAAATCTCAATGTCTTTTCTCGCTTACGGTGATTTAATATGACCGCGATGATTGATTAGGAAGATTAATATGATGATATACGTAATAATTAAACTATTATATAATATTAAGGTTCTTGTTAATTCACTGCAATTATCTTGAATTATAATGTCAGATGCGAAAAAATACACGATGGAAATTCTTGTAAAATAAATTGAAATAGAACCATTTTTCAATAAAATGTTTGTAATCGATAAAACAAATTTATAAAATATGCCAGAAACTCTCCTTTTATATAATAAATAACCATTTTAGAGAATGGAGTTATTATTTAGAATGGAGTCTGTAGCTCTGTTCTTAATTAGGCACAAATATTTCTAGATATATAGTTCTTCATTGATTGAAGCAAAAGAAGACTTCAGTATGCTAGTTTTATCAATTGACATTTTATCATAAAATATTTTTATCTTAATGTATCTTGCAAAACAAAATTTTTATTATATGTTTTCTCACTTCTAACATTATCAATCTAGATATTTGCAATCAATAATTAGAACCTTCAAATTTAGATAATTGTCATCTTGTTCTCAACATAGCCATATAGAAAAATATTCTTACAATATCACTATAATTCATAAAAAATAAAAATTTACAATATTATGTTCTTTAAAAAATATAAACGAATTCTCTATTCCTTAATATTCATATTTTTATGAGATCACTGGATTAATATTAACTCTATTTAGGTACTGAAAAGTGGTGACGTTATAAATTTCCACTTTTGTATTTTACTTTACTATAACCGTATGCGTGAATGTTGCGATCATTTTCATAATAAAAGAGATAGTGTTTTTCTATGTACAAAAAGATAAGTTATCTGCATGCTCTTATTATTATTAAGAGTACATCATTCTGAGGACAGAAAGATCTTTTTGTATCTATTTTAAAAATATACTATAGAAAAGTTTTTGGAAAAATTGAAACATAATATGATGTATCAAGATTAGATAAAGGATATATATGATAGTGATAACTAAAAATGTCAAATAAGACATGAATATAATATGTGACATTTGAAGATAAAATATAATCATATAACCATATATATGTATGTATATGTAATATTCATATTAAATGGATAGTTTATTAAGAATAGAAACAATTATGTAATACAATTTGTATATTTCCTAATTTTATTAATCCTTAGAAAGATGAGTTGACAGAAATTCATCTACAGAATCTGTATCCCATTTATGTATATCAAGTACATCTTCAACTCTATTTTCAGCATCATATAGCTTAATTATTGGATCTAACCCTCTTACGTACTTTATGCTAAGATTTTTATACTTTTTTGGTCGATCGCTTTTGATGAAAGCTGAAAGAAATATATTAAGCATGAATTTGTTTTCAATTTTGTTGCAATATCATAAAAATAGTTTTAATATTAATATGCAAATATAATGATACCTTGTATCTGTGGATATTGTCCAAATTTGCATGTGCATACTTCAAGAATAGCTTTAGGATAGCGTTTTGATCCAGATAAATCATAATCGTTATCTTTTAAACAACATTCCTTGCATGTAGTGCTAAATAAAAACAAAAAGTAGAGCGATCATGATATATATGAATATATGTGTATATTATATATAATGTGTATATGTGTATATATATATATATATATATATATATATATATATATACGATGTTTATACGATATATGTACATATTTGATAGAAATTTTTTCATACTAGATTGTTTCTAGATTAGGTTTGGCAAAATGTTCACAAGTTGAACATAGCACATTGGCTCTATTAAATCCCAATATTTTGCAGTCATCTGCTGAAGACTCTGCAATAACGTCCATCTGTAAAATTGACATTACAGTTTTGACAGATACTATAGTGATTTATATTTTGGATTTACATCGCATATGTACACATGTTGCCATTTAAATGCAAAGAAAAGGGATTACAAATTTGTTTAAAAAAAAAATTCAAATATATTTGATTTGTTATAACTATAAAGTCATATTTTTTGTTACTTACCGCAAAGAAAGAGAATAAAATTATATGTAGTAAGCAATTCATTCTGTCACTTCGTATTTATTATAAGAAGTTAGTTAACCTAGAACCCCAGTATTTTATACAAATTTCCGTTTTGTATCAGAGCTTGATTAAATATTTCTTACTTTCGATTACTTATTCTCTATTCCCTATATATATAATCCCTAAGATACAAGAAGCCTTGTAAATTCACAATTCATTTAATTCTTGCAAACTAGAAAATATGACAGCAAATCAATGGATGCTTCCCATTTAGGACCACTTTCGTCAACTTCGATTTAACCGGTCGATTATTCCATTGGAATTGACCAATCGCAATTTATCTACAAATGTAATAATACGATTGGTCAATTCCAATGGAATAAAGAGCCGGTCTCACCAATCCCATTTAACCTAATCAGCCTTATCACATTGGAATTGACCAATCGCATTTGTTGCTTCTGTTAACGACAAATTGATTAATTTCAATGGAATAATCGGCCGAGTCAAATTTAATCTTCATTTGCAATGTCTTAATGAAACAGTATTAGAAATAATTTTATTAAAATAATCACAAGAGTATAAAGAAAAAAATTAAAGACATTATTTTAAATAATCAGTGTAATAAATCGAAATAAATTTCAAACAATGGAATAATAGCATCGCTCGACAAATAGGATTTTAAATGTCTTATAATTTTTCATTTTTTTTACTTGAATTTATATCTATAAATTCGGAATAATTATTTAATATCATGAATTATATGTCATTGCCATTAACAGACTTTCAATGTAGCAAAGCTGTATTCTTATACCAATAATTAAATCCAAAAATCGATCATATCCCTATTTTTTCTTTCTCTTTATACAAAATTTAATTTAAAAAAATGGAAAATTATGAAATATCTAAAATTCTGTCTGTTGACCAATGCTATCTATTATCACATTATTTTAACTTCTGCTTTTTGGAAATAATATCTCAACTAAATATTGTAGAACTCTTTGTAAAAAAAATATTTTATTGATTTTCTGAAAAATAATTCCAAATTAACTAAAAAAAATCGATGTTATAACATTGGCATATTAAGGAATATAATGTAAAACTCAAAAAGTTTTACAAAAGAAAAAGGAAAAAGACTGGAATTTCAAATTTTTACAAAAAGAATTTTATTGAAAGTCAACGTCATCATTCGTCTTTTCTTCTTTTACCTTTTTTGTAAAAACCTTTAGCAGCCTCCTTGTCGATTCCAATATTTGCGCCTGTTTTTACAGCAATTTTGCTATCCAAATGTGCTTTACTGGTACATGATATATGATAAATTTATATTTTTTTCTTCTTTTTAGGAACACTGATTGAAACTGGAAAATCCGGAACTTTTTTATGCCGATAAATACTAAACACTAAATCTTCGATTTTAACAAGAATGGAAATAAAACTTGAACTTAGAACTTAGAACAATAGAAGGATATTACTTAAGAGAAAAAAAAAAACTGAATATAATGATAAGGGAATCGAGACGATATTTTTATGTCCCATATAAAAAAATGTATAAAAAATTGTTTATTTGTGATCAAATAGAAATGGTTATACTTTTATACAAACATCTACTTATACAAAATTATACACAGAAAGAAATATCTTTTTTAAATGTTATAAATTTGTTGAAATCGAAAGAAATTTATTTATTGGAATAATCCAACTAAATTGTTTGAAATAAAAATATAATTATTTCATTTTTCAGATAATAAATATTTTTACATGAAACAAAACATCTTTTGTTGAAAAAAAAGTTAGTCTCACTTTTAATTTAAACAAAATGTTATTGTATTACTGAAGCAATTTCATTATTTCAATGAAAATATGAAAATTTTTAAAGATATTTTTTTCATTATCTTAATTAATAATTGTCAAAACAATATTTAATTTTCTTTTATCTTGGAGCCTTCCATTTAAAGAAACTTCATTTTAATATAATCCTTATTTTAGGAACTTTAAGTTTAAGAATTCTTAAAATATTTTAAGACACTATATTACAATAATTAAATTAGCAATAAATTCTGGTGACTTTTTTCGATACAATCCGCCTTTGTATTTCTTTTAATATAAGGAATCCAGCTAAAACAAAAAGAATTGGATAACAGACAAAAAAAAAATTTAGCATAAGAGAAAAGATCGAAGAGAAATTGTATTGAAAAAAAGTAAAGCAAGAAAAGTTAAAAAGAAAAACACAGAGATACGAAAAATTAGATATAATTCTATTTATATTCTATTATATTTTATTATATTTATTTTCTTATAAACTTTTGTCACATCAATTAAATTATATGTATGTAATATTATATGTAACAATTTAATATATGTATGTATTTTATATGTAACATATACATTTTGTTATTATATTATTATTATAGCGTTTTACCAGTATATATGTAATTTTTATGTATAGTTTTAATGAAACAAAATAAGAATAAACATTTTTTTATCATAATTATATTTCATTACTAAATATTATTCCTAAAATTTTTGAATATTTTATTTAAAAAAATTTGTACGCCTTTTTACAATATCATTTAATAAGCATTCAATCATTGGGTTTATATTTTTTGTCTATTAGAATATGAATCATTTTCTAATTTCATTCATTGGTACAATTAGTATAATATATATTTCATTCAAACTTTATTTAAATTTCCCAATCATCTATAAGACAAATTTTCTATTTATATAAATTTAATAATGTGATTAATTATTAATAGATAATATAATGCTGATCATACATTTTATTGATTCAGTCATTGTAACTGATTTACCTTATGATTATAGTTTAAAAATCATGTTTATTTTTATATTATGTTTCATTGTTAAAAGTGAAAAAATTTTTAAATTTAAATTTAATTTTTTTTACATCTATATTTAGTCAAAATAAATTCGTCTTTTTTTTTTCTTTGTAAATAAAAAAAGAAAATTTTAGATATCTACGATATTGAAGATATAATATGCAAAGAAGTTATTTTAATATAGCTAAGAATGAGAAAAAGATTTATCACATTTGACGTGATAATAAAGAGAAATCTCAGATAAATTGTGATGGTTCTTAGAATT